>NC_141612.1:38877330-39019830 GCF_047967505.1 Dipteris shenzhenensis
ATGTCATCAATTATATATATGAAATTATGCTCAAGTACATGTATCAATGGACTTTAAAAACAAAAGCTTCGACTAATTAAATCATTAGTATGCACCTGCTCACAGTGCTCGGCAAGAACAAAAGTATCACTTTCATCGGTCCAATGTTTGGTGGAGTCTATTGCAAAGAGACCGCTACTATCTTTTCTCACTGTCGCATGGGGACGGTTGTAAGTAGTTCTAAACCATCTTACATCAAGAATGAAAATAGTAAATCGTCTGAAATCAATTTCATAGATGTCGCGTATGGTTCCACAATAATCCAACTGTGAGGAGAGAAGATTGGTATCTGAAGCACTTTCTCGGCTATCTTGTGTGAAGTTAGCCATGACTCCACAATCATACGTGACTCTCTTTGAATCGATGCGTTCCACACGAAAATGTCGTCCATATGACCATAATGCACTGTACTTTTTGTACTGTAAAAGAGCATCATTAAAACAATGAAGATGCATCTATTTTATAGCATATATTGCCACAAATAATTACTTAATTACGTCAAGAGGTAAGAAACTTACATGCACCATACATCTAGATGATAACTCTCGCTCGTGCTTGTTTATTGTCTCTCCATCACGTTCGGCTTTACGTAGAGCCAGTTGTAGCCAATCAAGTGACATGTGAGTAGGGAGAAGAACCAGATCTCGTGGATATGGTTGTGATCGCCTGTACATTACTCTGAATCTCGTCCTTGCATTTATTCTTTCTGCTTTGGCCACTTCATATCTCTCAATCCAATTCTGCATCTCAGGTCTATTGAGGATACAAAACTTATTGAATTTCTCCATTTGCTCTTCGCTCATCTTTCTTTCAATCCCTTTTGCTTGGGGAACCTCGCCAATGATGCGATCATCATCCTTGTTTGCCAAGCTTGTGGCATATCAGGATCCGTGGATGCAAGAAACTCTGTGATATATACTAATGACTCTTGCACAAGCCATCCCTCTATCATGCTTGCTTCCGGTCTTGCTCTTTGTCTTACAAACCCCTTTAAAGTTTTCATAAACCGCTCGAGAAAAAACATCCATTGACTATGAACGGTACCTGCTATAGCCACCTCATCAACTATGTGCACAAGCAAGTGGACTTGAGTTGTCCTCTATCAAAGGTGCCATGTACACGTCCATGTTTTTTGCCTTGTACTTTCCTGGCACAAGTAGTGCAAGCATGAGGTGTCCCTTTTTTATTGTTAGCCATGGTGGGATATTGTAATTCACCATGACTATGGGCCATGTCGACCAAGATGTCGAGCGTAACCCGAAAGGATTCACGCCGTCCATGGCTAGCCCAAGATGTAAGTTGCGTGGCTCCCTTCCAAAGTCCGGCCACTAATTATCTATGTGCTTCCAAGCTGCACAATCTGCGGGAATCCTCAATGTCTGATCAGTGGACCGATGAGATGCATGCCATGTCATCAACTTCGCTATGGATTTGCATCGGAACATGTGTTGTATTCTTGCAATGATGGGAAAGTGTCTCAAGACCTTTACCGGTATCCGCTCACCCTGCAAGTCATCTCTATATCATTGTTCCCCACACTTTGGACAACTAGCCAAATCTCCATGCTCACGACGAAAGAGAATATAATCATTACAGCAAGCATGGATGGTATCATAATCCATACCCACCGTTGTTAGCATCTTTTTCGCTTCATCTCTTGATGTGGGCATGGTATTTGGTGCAAGCAACATCTTCTGGAGCAACCTATGACAAAGACACTATCCAAATGATGATTCTCAAAACAAACAATATCCAAATAATGACTCAAATTAATGCAAGGGCTAACCTCATTAAGGCCGAGACACTTGTATCCAACCACCCATACTGTACTTGTAGATTCAAGATTGAGAGACAAGCACGTAGTTTAGACATCCTAGCACCCTCGTACAATTGTGTTGATTGCAACTCTCGCATTTTGACCTCAGACTCTGACATCACGTGTACGTGGGATGTAGTGCCCCTAAAAATAGAATCCATCATGTCGACCATACCCTCGTCGTCATCCGGGAGACTATAGTCTTGCTGAAAGTGAGAAGGTATATGTGTACCTCATCAGCCTCCTCATCCTGTTTTAAGATTTTGTGTAAATATAAGATCTTCTATTTCCTGGTATACAATAAGATTGCGAACTTAAATAGATTTGACTTACCGATGGTCCATCAACATGTGCAACACCAACGGGGGGTACTGGTTCCGGCTCCTCCCCATACATCCGCAAGTGGCGCATGATAATACGACGTTGATGTCGTACTTCTTGCTTGCAATGAGTGTAATGACAGTATAACCTCTCCGTAAGCCACTTCGTGCTCCTGGGCGTTGGCGCATCATCGGACGAGCTTCCACTCGTCCCTTCCATCTACACTTATAAAATCACAACATAAGCATGAAGAAGAGATATTAAAAGTTATAAAATAGCATGTTTGAGCTTCTTTTGATGGCACATCAAAAAAGTCACTGTAAGCATCGCTATATAGTGACCTTTTCCTCTGTTCCGTCGCTATATAGTGACGTTTTTAATTAAAAATGTCGCTATATAGCGACGAATAAGCGTCGCTATATAGCGACGCTGTGGGTTAAAACCCGAAACTCTAATCGCGTGGTGTTTTCTTCATCCTATTCCCTAATCTCTCAAGTAAGCAAGCCAATATCTCCTCCCACCTATTTTCGATGACCTCCCACCTATTTCAAGCAACCTCCCACTCTATTTTCCACTCCTCACCCTTCTCCTACCTCTTGTACTCCCTCTCTATCCTTTTCCCTCTTTGGTTTCTTGAAAGGAAGTTCTTCAAGAGGTGAGTTTATTTCAACAATGTAGGTTGTTTGTTTGTTAGCTTTAGTTTTGTGAGTGTTTCTTCTTGTATTGCTAAACTTGTAAACTAGTTTTCATGCTTGTTTTGAAAGGATTGAAACAAAAAACGAGATTTCAAGAAAGAAAGAAAACTCACCTCTTTTTTCTGTATTTCTCTTCCTTCTCTTTCTCCTTGTCTCCTCAATCTCCTCCTTTCCTTGTCTCCTCAATCTCCTCCCTTCAAGAAGTTGCTTTTGTAATCTCCTCCTTCCACTAACAACTTATTTGAAAAAATGCATTGTTTTCTCTCTTTTGTAGGGCCAGTCCACTACACCGAGCGGGACATACTATTTCAGGTAAGTGCTTCCTCTTTTTTCCATTTGTTATTTTTGTTATTTGCATTGGCCTACAGCTAGCGCCTTAAGCGCTAGCTGCAGTGATGGGCGTAGGAGCCCTCTCTTCCCCTCAAACTCTTTCCTTCTTCCCCCTTCTCTTATTCTCTTTTTTCCCCCTTCTCTTTTTTCCCTCTTCTCTTATTCTCTCTTTCCCCCTTCTCTATTTCCCCCTTCTCTCTTTTCCCTTCTCTCTTTCCTTTCCCTCTTATTCTCTATTTCTGCATAGCATGAGAGCATGAGCTTCTCTCTTTCCTCTTATGCTTCTCTCTTTCCCTTCTCTATTTCCCCCTTCTCTCATTCTCTATTTCCACATAAGCTTATGCTTATGCATGAGCTTATGTGGAAATAGAGAATGAGAGAAGCATAAGCTCTCATGCTTATGCTTCTCTCATTCTCTATTTCCGCATAAGCTCATTCTCTATTTCCGCATAAGCTTATGCTTATGCTTCTCTCATTCCCCCTTCTCTCTTTCCCCCTTCTCTTTTTCCCCCTTCTCTCATTCGCATAAGCTCATGCTCATGCATGAGCATAAGCAAGAGCTTATGCTCATGCTAATGCTTAAGCATAAGCTCATGCTTATGCTCATGCATGAGCATGAGCTTATGCTTAAGTTTCCCCCTTCTCTATTTCTCTATTTCTGCATAAGCTTATGCTTATGCATGAGCTTATGTGGAAATAGAGAATGAGAGAAGCATAAGCTCATGCTTATGCTTCTCTCATTCTCTATTTCCGCATAAGCTCATTCTCTATTTCCGCATAAGCTCATGCTTCTCTCTTTCCCCCTTCTCTATTTCCCCCTTCTCTCATTCTCTATTTCCGCATAAGCTCATTCTCTATTTCCGCATAAGCTTATGCTTATGCTTCTCTCTTTCCCCCTTCTCTATTTCCCCCTTCTCTATTTCTGCATAAGCTCATGCTTATGCTTCTCTCTTTCCCCCTTCTCTATTTCCCCCTTCTCTCATTCTCTATTTCTGCATAAGCTTATGCTTATGCATGAGCTTATGCGGAAATAGAGAATGAGAGAAGCATAAGCTCATGAGATGAGGGGAAATGAGAGAAGCATAAGCATAAGCTTATGCGGAAATAGAGAATGAGCTTATACAGAAATAGAGAATGAGAGAAGCATAAGCATGAGCTTATGCTTCTCTCATTCTCTATTTCTGTATAAGCTCATTCTCTATTTCCGCATAAGCTTATGCTTATGCTTCTCTCATTTCCCCTCATCTCTTTCCCCCTTCTCTATTTCCCCCTTCTCTCATTCACATAAGCTCATGCTCATGCATGAGCATAAGCATGAGCTTATGCTCATGCATGAGCATGAGCTTATGCTTAAGTTTCCCCCTTCTCTATTTCTCTATTTCCGCATAAGCTCATGCTTATGCATGAGCTTATGCGGAAATAGAGAATGAGAGAAGCATAAGCTCATGCTTATGCTTCTCTAATTCTCTATTTCCGCATAAGCTCATTCTCTATTTTCGCATAAGCTCATGCTTATGCTTCTCTCATTCCCCCTTCTCTATTTCCGCATAAGCTCATGCTTATGCTTCTCTCTTTCCCCCTTCTCTATTTCCCCCTTCTCTCATTCTCTATTTCCGCATAAGCTTATGCTTATGCATGAGCTTATGTGGAAATAGAGAATGAGAGAAGCATAAGCTCATGCTTATGCTTCTCTCATTCTCTATTTCCGCATAAGCTCATTCTCTATTTCCCCCTTCTCTCATTATCTATTTCCGCATAAGCTAATGCTTATGCATGAGCTTATGCGAAAACAGAGAATGAGAGAAGCATAAGCTCATGCTTATGCTTCTCTCATTCTCTATTTCCGCATAACCTCATTCTCTATTTCCGCATAAGCTTATGCTTATGCTTCTCTCATTCCCCCTCATCTCTTTCCCCCTTCTCTATTTCCCCCTTCTCTCATTTGCATAAGCTCATGCTCATGCATGAGCATAAGCATGAGCTTATGCTTAAGCTCATTCTCTATTTCCGCATAAGCTTATGCTTATGCTTCTCTCATTCCCTCTTCTCTATTTCCCCCTTCTCTATTTCCGCATAAGCTCATGCTTATGCTTCTCTCATTCCCCCTTATCTCTTTCCCCCTCATGCTTCTCTCATTCTTATGCTTATGCTTCTCTTTCCCCCTTCTCTATTTCCCCCTTCTCTCATTCTCTATTTCCGCATAAGCATAAGCATGAGCTTATTCTCTCTAACTCTTATTCTCTATTTCCCTCTTCTTCCTCTTCTCTTTCCTTTCCCTCTTCTTTCCTTTCCCTCTTCTTTCCCTCTTTCCTTTCCCTCTTCTTTCCTTTCCCTCTTCTTTCTTCTTGCCTATGCCTATGCCTATGCCTATGCCTATGCTTATGTTTGTTTTTTTGTTTTTTGTTTTCGTGTTTGTGTCTATGTTAGACATGGGATCACATCGCTCATCCGATGACTACGGACAGCCTCGCAAGAGAAGAGCTTATGATCTTTATGCTCCAGAGGACTTTGATTCCTCTCAGGCGACTACTCCGAGGACTACCCCTGGTCCGACTCCTCTCGGACCTAGCACTACGACTTCGACTCCTCTTCCACGTAGCACTGCGACTACCCCTCGGGGAACTCCTTTGCTAGCCGCGCATGGCTTTGTCGATAGTCCCAACGAGTTTGTAGCACAGATGAGCGATGAGGAGGCAGCGAGATTCTTCTCTCTGCTATCTCAGAGGACCTCAGCAATTCCCTCCCCTACACTGACGGGTGGACGTACTGCCCAGCCGTCCCCTTGCGCCCCTTCGACCGCGGGATCATCACCTGTGCATGCCTCTCGCAAGGGAAGGAAGAGTAGGACGGGCGGCTCATGTTGTGCTGACTCGAGAGATGTAGACGAGTCAGCACACTCATGCTCCTTTAGGTCTCCACTTGGTCCGGAGTTCAGTATCAGTCAGGTCCCTTTCCCTCTCCTACTCCCACTGCTACTCCTCGTCGCTCCGGAAGCACTCGCGTAGCTTCCACTCCTTCTGACTCTGCTATCATCAGTCCTCCTTACTCATCAGGGGATCTCTCCTATCAAATCACATCTGCCGGAGAGATAATAGAAGATAAAAAGGGCAAAGCAATGATGGCCGCCATGAGGAGGTTGATGAGTCATCACTTCAAGAGCGGCATAAATACCGATTGGCGGTATCAAGATGCCCAAAAGAAGCAGGCGGTCATCGATGAGTTAAAACAAAGATACCCTAATCCGCCAAATGTGGAGTTTAATGACGCTTATATGCGAGAGCGCATGGGTTTGGTCTTGAAGCATCGTAGATCAACCTTGCGTACTTCAATCACAAAGGGGTTAACTCTAAACCCAGCTGGGCAGACAAAGCTGATTGGAAGTACTTCAAGAAGCAACATAGGGACCATCCTGAAATGTTCGAGGGTCAGAGGAGGGCTGCGATAGTCATTCAAGAGTATGACTTAACTATAGTTTGAAATAGGAAGTCCTTTACATGTATTGAAAATGGTCTTCTACTTAAATATACTAGATTATGTCTCTATTTTTGAGAAAGTAAAATTTTTTTGTAGATGCTAGATTTCCACTGAGGTTATTGTAGCCATATGTTGAGTCGGTTGTGTTGAGTTCTCTTATGAATTTCTCTTCAAGTATATCTGCTTTGCTTTTTAAGTTTTTGGTGGCTATGATTTCTGTTTTGAAGTTCGAGTGGAACGGTTTGTACTTGTTAACATGATGTTTCATTTTTAATGGAGGTTTGGTTTGGTGTTGTGCTATCCATTTTTCAAGGTTACTAGTTTGTCCAATATATCTTTTTTATGTAGCAATACATAGAATAGAATATACGTAATATGGTCCTTTTGTTTCTTTTTCTTTGTCTTCTTCGTGATTTCCTATTTGAAATAGCAAAATGAAGTACAATGAGTTTTTTTATGTCTGCTAGAAAATGAAGTTTGTATGTATTCTAAGATATGGAGTCAAGAATGTACATGTAGGGGACTGAAATATATTGTTCTTTGGTGGAGTCGGGAAAAACTCAAAATGCTTGCCATATGCTTCTTTTGCAAAATTCAAATCAATAATGGAAGTTATACCTTCTATGGTAAATGGCAACTCTTTTGCCTTTTTTAATCATCTGTTTGAAACATGTTATTGAACTCCGCTAGTATGACATTTCCAATCTTACGATCTATTTTTGAAGAGTTTGGCTAAGCTTACATTGTAGCCAAAGTGTAGAAGTTCAAGGCAATAAGCTGAAATTTCTTCTGAGTGCTTATCTATTATTGATTGTGCTTTTGTTCTCAACGTCATTGGAGTAATGATATCATCCTCTTTTGTGATTTTTTGAATTATGTACTTAGTTAGACCTGCATTATGTTTGAATTGATATTATGCATATGTTTTTTTTTAAATATGTAAATTTTAATAAATTTTTATAATTAGTTTTAAAAAAAATAACCGTTAGCTCTCATTTCTTTGTCTCCATGTTCTGCCTTCCATTGTTGTACTTCATGTTGACTGTTATCCATGAAATTCCTAAGGTCTTGCAGTGTGCTCCATCCATAAATTTATTGATTTGGTTCCTTTCCAGCCATGTTTGCTACATGCATTTGAGCTATATACAAGAAATAATTTTGTCCCTTTGTTCTTTTTGTTGATTTTTCTTGATCTTGTTGAGCCAATCGGGCCTTACTTTTAAATTGATTAAATATCTACGAAATAGTAATCTATTCTAAATTTGAATATAAACTAATGTGAAGAAATACTACAACGCGTAATATTGAAAACGTACCTCATCTAATGTTGCCATATTTTATTGTTGGCTGTTCTTCAAATAAGTGTTTGATAGATCCTGCATATTATTTTTTATATCAAAATTTTCTTTTGTCTTATATTGATGAATATTTAATAAAAGGATTTTCTATTGATTAATTATTTTTTTCAGTTTATGGAAGCATTGGAATGAAGTCATATGGATTGATTTTATTTAAGATTCTTAAGTTTTTTCGAGTGGTGACACGTGAAAGCATGACATATGTTAGGCCTGGTGCAAATTATTTTTGGGATGCACTGATAATGGCAATTTGAGAAGAATTGATTATGATATCAAGAAGAGCACTATAATAGTGGAAATATTTGAAATATGTACACTACTATAATTTCTGTGAGTCCCCAAATGAGGAGAGTATGGGGTAGGTGTCCAGCAAAGGGTCTGAATGCCACGTGGCCATGCATGGGGGAAAAACTGACAGCATTGGTAGGGATGCAACATGGATAACATGCTAGCTCCCTTGTGGGCACCACGGACTGGTCAAAAGATTGGCAGATGAATGCAACTTTACAGGATGTGTGTGCTAGTTTCACTTGTATATTAGATGCGTGTGCTAGTGTAGCAGCCTTAGAGAAAGGTCAAGAGATCCATTCTCTTATCGTTGGCAACACATGGGAGTTAGATGTGGTGGTTGTTGAGAGTTCACGCTCAACATCATGTGATCATGTGTGCATAGCACCATCACGTGATCATATGTGCATAGCACTAACCTTATAGAGTGCTATAAAGGAAAGGGTTAGATCCCCTAACCCTAACCCTAAAAGGGTTTGTATATATTCTATTTTTTCAACTAATTCTAGTGTACAGTTAGTCATTTTGTGGTGTGCTCTCTAGCTGTGCCCTCTCTCCTCATCTCCACTCTTCTCCTCTCCCCTCTTCATATTTTGTCATGGTATCAGAGCTCCCTTGTCTTCCGTTGAGACATTGCGATTCTTGAGAGTGTGAGAGAGATTGTGAGATTGAGAGTTCTCTTGAGTGATTGTGAGATTTTTTCCCTTCACTTCCGTTGAGAGAATTTCCGTCCATTGAAAGAAATTTCCGTCATTGTTCTTGAAAGACTTCCTTGATTGAAAGCAAGAGAGATTGTGAGTGATCTCTGCAAGAGAATCATGTGAAAGAGTTCTTCGAGTGTATCCTTATGAGAGATAGATAAGGAGAAAATAGAGAAAATAGACATCCTATTGTTTGAGAGAAAGAGCCGAAGCTCTACTGGTTTTGAGAGGAAAGAGAGAGATTTGATTCTTCTCCTATGGGGAGAGAAAGAGATAGCTTCTTTCCATGTTGAGAGTTTTTTGAGTGAAAGGTTAGTATCCTAAACCAAGCTTCTGCAAGCACCAAACGGCTCTCCACAGCCTCCATCGTCAGCGATAGCGAAGCTCCAAGCTCCATCGCTGGCCTGCGCTCCATCAACAACGAACAACAGCCCACAGTCTTCTATAAGGCGCCTCCAACGACACCAACAAACAAAGGCTTTCACTCGAGCACCCCAGCAGCTCTATCAGCTCGCACGCATGGCTCCTTCTCCATAGCCACTCATAGCCTCTCAATAGAGCTCCAACCGACCGACCAACGAGCAGCAGCAGTGGCGACTCCAACAGCGCAACACCTTCCGAAGCTCCTGCGACTCCTAGCCTTCTGTCCCGAACGACGGACGGCCGACTCTTCTCCACAACGCTTCTCCAACGAGCTTCTCCACAACTGCTCCAATGAGCTTCCACCATGTCTGCAGCACGCCTAGCCTCTCTGTCGACTCAACCGACCTCTACGACCTCTTGCTAGCCTCTCCTCCACGGGCTCCAATGGCCTCCAGCAAGCCAACGGACTGCGTCGCCTCCAGCCCACCGATGGCTCCTTAGCACAATCTCCATCAACGGCCCCCTACAAGCCTCCATCCGAACGACTAGAGCAGCCCGCAACGAGATCCTCCAATGGAGGCATCCTCTTCAACAGAGCTCCAACGAAGGAGACAGAATCTTCATAGATTCCATCAGAATCTTCATAAGATTTCGGTCTCCCTCCTTGAGACACGTGGCCTTATCACCAACCTTATCCTCAGGGTCACCACACCAGGGCTTGGTCAAGGACCAAACACGTGGCAGACCTTATCTGCCACGTCACCCCTGCCAGCTCATCCTGCCACGTCATCCTGCCACGTCATCCTGACAAGTCATCACCGTCTGCCATGTCACCTGCCACATCATCTGTGCCACATCACATGTGCCACATCATCACTGCCACGTCAGCATTGCCACGTCAACACTGCCACGTCAGCACTGCCACATTAGCACTGCCATGTCATCAGGCCACGTCATCAAGCCACGTCATCAAGCCACATCATCAAGCCACATCATCAGTGCCACGTCATCAATGCCACGTCACCCTGCTGACATCATCTGTGCCACCTCAGCACTGCCACCTCAGCAGTCCAGTCAGCACTGACCCCTGCAGGCACAGTCCCTTGCCAGGCACACTGTGCACACACTGCATGTGCACACTCTTGCCACCTCAGCACAGAGCTTCACTGGCACACCTCTTGCTAAGCACAGTGCCACATCATCACTGCATGTGACTCACAGTGACACATCATCATTGAGCACCATTTGCACTCCTTTTGCCCCTCCACCTAGATCAAGTCATATCTCTTGATCCAGGAAGAATTTGAGGGTGCTCCAAAAAGGAAAATCGCTCGATTTTTTGTGCTCTACGCGCTCGTTACATCATGCGCACATTTCGGTGCAAGTTACACTTACATTTAAGCCTCGCCGACAAAACCACTTCCTTCACGCACATTTGCCTCTACATCGACGCATCTGACCCAGCACTTAAAAAGAACAAAGGAAAAGGAATTATTTGCTACTCTTTCATCAATCGACGGTTGGTTTAGATCTAGATCAGAGTAGACTAGATCGCCATAGAGGGGACGCTTTGAATTCCCCAAGTTGCCAATCTAAGCCATGCCCGAAATTCCCGGCTAGTACCTACTCGGAGTCAGTCCATACGCTCACATCCGATTTCACATCATTACATTACCTGAAACCATACGTTCATCAGTTCAGTGAGTAGACTTCAGAGTTCAGAGGCATTGCAGATTGATTCAGTGGGCAGATAGCACTTGATTTCACACACACATGCCACCATTGTAAAGCCTATTTGGCTATCTCACGGCATCGTGCACATCATTTTTCAGCCTTGTAAAGCCTCTTGGCTATTCCCGGCATCATTGCCACAAGCCTTGTAACACAGATCAGATCTTATATACAGCGGTTCTATCTTCACCGACGGTACAGAGATTTCACTTGGCATCTTCAGTGTATTTGTAGTTGATTCATACAGAGTTTTTCAGGACACTTTTTGAGTACATTGTTTGCATCATGTCGACTAGCAACCTCAATCTGGAGGCATCTGCTAAGTTAGACAACTCCAATTACGGTACATGGAAATACCGAATGGAGACCATTCTTGTGCTTCAGGACAAATGGGAGTATGTCGATGGATCTATACCTAGACCATTGGCCGATCCAGCCACCAGTAGCTCTACTCCATCTGTTGTCACAGCACCAGCAACGGGATCTACATCTACACAAACAGTTTCCGCACCAGTAGCAGATCCTGCCATTGCCCGAGCTCAAGCAGAATGGGATAAGAAAGACAAGTATGCCTATCACCTGATCAAGCAGAATGTGCAAGATGTCATGCTAGGACAGCTCAACACAGTCAAGACATCAAAAGAAGCATGGGATATGTTCGCAGCTCTCTACGAGTCCAAGAACACATCCAGGATTCTCACCCTGAGAAACCAGATCAACCAGAGTTTCCGCAACAGCAGTGAAACCGGTCATGCTTATGTACTCCGCATCAAAGACTACAACAATCAACTTGCAGCAGCAGGAGAGACTATGAATCCCGCAGAAATGGTTCAAGTAATCCTGAATGGACTAGGAGAAGGATATGAGAATCTAGTCCAGAGTATTGCCATCCAATGGCAAATTCCAACACTGGAAGAACTTCAGTCAGTTCTACTTGGTGAAGAACTCAGGACTCAGGCCATTCAAGCACGTAAAGGTCATTCTAATGATCAGGCATTCACAGCTTCAGACAGAAGCAGAGGCAAAGGCAAAAACAGAGGTAGATCATATCAGAAAAGTGGTCATCATCAACAAAATCAAAGTCAAAATCAGCATCAGCATCAGCAGCATCCTCAGCAACATCAAAATCAGCAAAGAGGAAATCATTCCAACCGAGGAAGATTCCAAGGACGAGGGAATGCATCCACCAATGTGTCAAACATTCAATGCAACTATTGCAACAAGTTTGGACACTATGAAAGAGATTGCCGCAAGAAGTAGTATGACCAAGGCGGTCAATCCAGCAGTAAGAGGGAATTCCCGAGGAAGAGGAAATCATCGTGGTGGACATTCTAGTCACAGTCATTTTGCAAATGAACATGGAAATATGTTTCTTGCAAGTGAGGAATTGCATCAGACTGATACAATGCACCTAGACACTGATTTTGAATCCCAAAGAGGATTTCAGTTATCAAGTCGACCAAGTGGAACAGGATCCTTGGTACATCGACAGCGGTGCATCATCTCATATGACAAATCATCAGGAATGGTTCACAGAAATGAAGCCATTAGAAGGTCAAAAGAATGTCATCTACATAGCAGACAATACACCGAATCCGGTTCAAGGGACAGGTGTTATCCCTATGAACAATTTCACTGGTACAAAAGGATTAGTCAAAGATGTGCTCTATGTTCCGAAGCTCAGCAAGAACCTTTTGTCAGTAGGTCAAATGACGGAACACAACTACAAAGTCATCTTCGATGGTGATGAATGCACTATCAGAGACAAATCCAAAAGAGGTCAGCTAGTAGCAAAAGGTGTCAAGGAAGGACGCTTATATAGGATGCTAGCTACAGTACCAGATAAGCATGCCATGTCAGCTCAAATGCAACAGATGCCACTATCCGCAAAATGGCACAAGAGATATGGTCATGTCAACTTCAAGTACTTGTTAGATCTAAGGAATCAAAATATGGCAATTGGGATTCCGAAGCTACAATTTCTTGGAAAAGTTTGTGAAGCATGCTGCTTCGGCAAACAAAAGCGAACCAACTTTGTCAGAAGTACCTCTCGTGCACGAGGTATTCTTGATTTGATTCATACAGATGTATGGGGTTATGCCCAGACCCGCAGCATCAATGGTTCACTTTATTACTTGACCTTCATCGACGACTACAGCAGATATTGTTGGGTCTACTTTCTGCAAGAGAAATCTGAAGTGTTTGCCAGATTTCAAGAATTCAAAGCCATGGTAGAAAACCAAACAGGCAGAAAGATCAAAGTCATGAGATCAGACAGAGGAGGTGAATACATGTCTTCAGCATTCATGAACTTTTGCAAAAATCACGGCATTCGAAGACAATTCACATGTGCAGATACTCCTCAGCAAAATGCAATAGCTGAAAGGAAGAATGGGACTTTAGCAGACAGTGCTAGAGCAATGCTTAGTGAAAAGCATCTTCCGAATCAGTATTGGGCAGAAGCAATAGCTACAGCTAACTACTTGCTTAATCGGCTTCCTACCGAACCGATACAAGGTATGACTCCTTATGAAGCATTCACTGGCCACAAGCCACGCATTGGGCATCTCCGCATATTTGGTTGCATAGCATATGCCCACATACATGATGATCATCGCAGGAAATTGGATGCGAAGTCACGCAAATGCATCATGGTTGGCTACAGTGAAGAAAGCAAAGCATACAAATTGTATGATCCCATCAACCGCAAAGTCATTATCTCCAGAGATGTAATCTTCGATGAGGAATCAGAATGGAAAACCTCACCTACACAGGAGATAGAAGCATCGACTTCACAGTCATCTACAGAACAGGTTGATGAAGAAGAGCAAGAATTGCCAGCAACACCCCAAGCAGTGCCACAGCAGCTCAGACGGTCTACTAGGGAAAGCAGACCACCAGCCAGATTGACATATGCTCAAAAAGGCAAAGCAATTCAAGTGGAAACCACCAACTATGCTCTTATGACTACCATCATGGCTACAGAAGAGCCAGTGTACTTCGAAGATGCAGTAGATAAGCCAGAATGGCAAACTGCTATGAATGAAGAAATGGATGCTTTGTATAAAAATAACACTTGGGAATTATGCGACCTTCCACCAGGAAAGAAGGCCATAGCCAACAAATGGGTATACAAAGTGAAGTACAATCCAGATGGTAGTATTCAGAGATACAAAGCCAGATTAGTTGCAAAAGGATTTGCACAACAATATGGCCAAGATTATGATGAGACTTATGCTCCAGTAGCAAAGATGGATTCCATACGGTTCTTGATATCACTAGCGACACTCAGTAAATGGAATGTGTATCAGCTCGATGTCAAGAATGCATTTCTCAATGGTTATCTAGACGAGGAAGTCTACATGCAACAACCAGCCGGTTATGTTGAACCAGGACAAGAGAACAAGGTTTGCCATCTCAAGAAAAGTCTCTACGGCTTAAAGCAAGCACCCAGAAGTTGGTACAGCAGAATTGACAAGTATTTTGCTGATCTGGGCTACATGAAATCCAATGCAGATCATACTCTCTACTACAAAGTTCAAGGGGACGATATTACTATTGTACTTTTGTACGTAGATGATCTGATTGTGACAGGAAGCAAGGATAGCTTCATCAGAAAACTAAAACAAGACTTATCTGCAGAGTTCGACATGAAAGATCTTGGACTTATGCACTATTGTCTTGGAATTGAGTTCTGGAGAGATTCAGATAGCACATTCATGAGTCAGCTCAAGTATGTTGACAGTCTCCTGAAGAAGTTTCATATGGCAGATTGCAAGATTGCAGCCACTCCCATGGAACAGAGTTTGAAACTTACTAAAGATTCAAAAAAGCCTACAGTCAATGACAGATACTACAGGCAACTCATTGGATCTCTTATATATTTGACAATCACATGGCCAGATATTTGTTATGCAGTAAGCTCACTAGCACAGTTTATGGCAAATCCAAAACAGTCTCACTGGAATGCAGCCAAAAGAGTCTTGAGATACATCAGAGGTACAAGACAGTTTGGGATAGAATACAGAGGAAGTCATCCACGGTTGCATGGATACTGTGACAGTGACTATGCTGGAGATCATGAGACCAGGAGATCGACACAGGTATATGCATTTTTTCCTTGGTCAAGGTGCTATATGATGGTTGTCAAACAAACAACCAACTGTTTCTTTGTCTTCGACTGAAGCAGAATATAGAGCACTCACTACAAGTGCATGTGAGGCTATATGGCTCAGAAGACTATTGTCAGAAACAGATTACTTTGATGAGTCAAAGCCAACAACAATATACTGTGATAATCAATCGGCTCAAGCATTAGCCAAAAATCCAGTATATCACTCCAGAACAAAGCACATTGATGTCAGAGAGCACTTCATCAGAGAAAGAGTGTTACTTGGTGACATCACACTGCAGCATTGTGATAGCAAAGAAAATGTTGCAGACATCTTTACCAAACCACTTGGTAAAGAGCTATTCGAGAAACACTGACTAGCTCTTGGTTTGATGCAGAGGAAGGACATTCCCATTAAAGAGGTGTGATGGAATGTAATGCTCAGTCCTTCTTCGATTCCCCAGAATCATCATCTTGAGGGAAGGCCTACTTCATGATGTTGATCTTGAGGGAAGGTGTTGAGAGTTCACGCTCAACATCATGTGATCATGTGTGCATAGCACCATCACGTGATCATATGTGCATAGCACTAACCTTATAGAGTGATATAAAGGAAAGGGTTAGATCCCCTAACCCTAACCCTAAAAGGGTTTGTATATATTCTATTTTTTCAACTAATTCTAGTGTACAGTTAGTCATTTTGTGGTGTGCTCTCTAGCTGTGCCCTCTCTCCTCATCTCCACTCTTCTCCTCTCCCCTCTTCATATTTTGTCAGTGGTGGGGTCAGTCCTTGTAATATGTATGGTAAGTGCGGCAGGCTCCTGTAATGCCATGATTGCAATTCTGATCCTTAATCCAGCCAATAGAAGTAGGGGCAACCCAGTCAGTTTGCTTGGACCTACCTGCTGTACCAGCCATCCAATAATGGCCAACTAGTCTGTTGTCTCCTAGGCCTATAAAATGTCCAAGCCAGGGTATTTATGCAGCCCTCAACCTGAGACTGCCTTACATTTGGTAGTCCATTGGAGCAGTAGGAAGGTGTGTTTGCGGGGAAGGTGTGTTTATAAGGAGCCACTATGAAGGCCACAGAAAGTCTAGGAGATCAACACAGGCTAAAATGTTTTGAAGTTCCCACTAGGAGGTAGGAGAACAAATGTTGCAAGCCACAAGGGTCCACATCTAGGCAATACCCTACTGATAAATGGTGGCACTCTATGCCCAGATTTTGTATATGGTTTAGTTCATCTTTGGACAAACATATATTAATGTTTCTACATCTCTCTACAACACTATTCAATTATTGTATGGACATCTCTCACTCTCTATATTAGTACACACTAAGGAAAGTAGTTGGATTTGAAATTAGGCTTGTGTGATCTTGGGCACTATCTCTTTGTTTATCTTCTAGTTCACAGAGTATTGGTAGTAGCAATCAACCTCCACCTCGGTTTACTAAGAGCCTTGATGGACACTCACAAGAGTTGTGTTATATCTTTGTCAAAGCATCCACAATTGTTCCCATAACTGTGGAGAGCAACTACATCCTTCAGATTCCATTCCTTCATGTTATCTCGATTTGCCAAAATTGTGACCTTCCTTGAGGCATCCACATGTCAACAAGTTTCAGCTCTGTGCCTTTGATCACACACCGCAATTATATCGGGCCTGATGACTTGAAATCTTAACTTTCTAGATCTAATAAATTTGGTAAGGCAGTTCCCAATAAATAAAGTACAATAGTATCCATTTCTACTGATGTAAGCATAGAAACCAAAACTGAGTATTGTTTGTCTATTTCCAGAATCCTCATCCTTAGTGTCCGATGTAGCAACATTAGAGAAAGATCGAGTGATCCATGCTCTTATCGTTGGCAACACGTGGGAGTTAGATGTGGTGGTGGGGACAGTCCTTGCAATATGTATGATAAGTGCAGCAGGCTCCTGGAATGCCATGAACACAATTCTGATTCTTAATCCAGCCAATAGAATTAGGGGCAACCCAGTCAGTTTGATTGGACTTACCTATTGTACTAGCCGTGCTATAATCGCCAACTGGTCTGCTGTCTCCTAGGCCTATAAAATGTCCAAGCCAGGGTCTTTATGCAGCCCTCAACTTGAGACTGCCTTACATTTGGAGCAGCAGGAAGGTGTGTTTGTGGGGAAGGTGTGTTTGTGGGGAACCACTACGAAGGCCACAGAAAGTCTAGGAGATCAACACACGCTGAAGTGTTTTGAAGTTCCCACTAGGAGGTAGGAGAATAGACTCAAAAATCTCTAATGCTTTACCTTGTCCTCCTTTACTGATGTAATGTCACCTGCCTAGGTCACATTGTTTCTAAAATATAATTAATATCTCTTAAGTAATGCGTTGCGAACCCTGCCAATGGTCACGATTGTGAACTACTTCCTTGGATTCATGGGGCCTGCAAAGTTTGTCTTCTAAAGTGATAATCTAGAAGGTCACATATAGCTTCTAAAGTCTGGCTCAAACTCTTCAATCTTCAAGTAGCCGATGCTCTAATGGATGGCAAATGGGAGCACAAGGTTACCTCTTATGGCTGAATCCTCTCACTCCTCCTGTTTTTGCTGTGACTGGAGTCCTCAATGGCCTATAGTAGGGACCTGACTCTATAAGTTAGGCAGGATTTTGCAAATCCAACGAGTAGGGTTGTGCCAATTTGCACTGGCCAATATAAATGGTCCATGTTCTGCCTTATTGTATGTAGGACTGTTCTAGCCTTCAGGTCTCACCTCCCTTTTGCAGTGCACATTCTGGACACATGGCTGTGCCTTGGCCTCAGAATATCTTTCCTTCAAGGTCATTTGTACATGGGAATAAGGAAAATCAAGTGCAAGCTGCTGGGCATCTTTTAGATTTTGCCATGGTACTTGCATAGTATTGGGAGGTATGAGAGACATCCCTATGGGCATGAGGTATGCATGTCACATGGGCAAATGATCATGGATCTAGCCCAACTCAAGCACGGCCATGTGAACAGTTAAAGGGTTGACACACGGGCAGTCACATGGGCTGTTTGTAGCAGCATTATGAACATGATCCACACGGGGAGGTTGGGAAGATCTAGAGAGGATGTGAGGAAGATCAACCCATGTGGGCTACCAACACAGTACAGTGGAGGAGGGCCAATGTATGGACAGAGAGAGACTTAGCATGTGGCACACAAACTCGGGGGGGTCACTATGTATAAACCCTCTATATCACGTGCGTGCAAGGCCTATATCTTAAATCCCTTATCTGTAAATTTTTTCATTAATAAAATGTACCCCTTTTCTATACAAATCTGTAAAAATTTTCCAAAACTATTTTAAATAGTCCCTTATGTATATTTATTTCTGTAAATTTTAGAAATAGAAAATATCCTTCTGTTGAACTCACGTGATAGGGTTACATATGATGAGTAACCCCCCCGAGCACACAAAGTGGCTAGAATGGGCCATTTACAGGCACAGAACTAGTGGGCAGTGGCCACAGTCTATAGCATCATTTCACAGGTCATTGGGAGTAAAAAGGGTTGCCAAACCTTCCATCAACTATAGACCTTCCATTTAGAGCTGAAGCCACTAAGTCCACTAACATGGGTACAGAGCAACACAAGCATTTAAGCATCCCATAGGAGGTTTAGCTATCTTCCTGCACCTGAACTAGTATTGCCAGTTTGGGATCCAACTGTTCCAAGCAAGAAGAGGGCATAGACACAAATAATGTGACCTTTGTCAATGTAATGAAGGCATGCTCTAGCATAGCAACAATACATGGGGGCAAGTGGATTCATTCTTGCATTACTGAAAGGGGCTTTGAGTTCACACTACATAAGTCCTAAGAAACTAGTCCTAATTTTTCAAACAATTTAAGGGCAAGAAGACCATGTCCATGCTCAACATATCTTGCATTTCAAAATAGAAAACTATCTACATCTTCATGTCCTTTGTCAAGAGTCTAGATTTGGCATACATGTGAATTACACGATTCCCTATGGCCATATCTATTTCAATTCCAATTGTTCCAATTCGGTGATGCATCAAAATGCCCATTGCTATGGCTCTTGCACTACCACAAGCCTATCGGACCTAGACTTGTCATAAAATCTTGACAAGGGCATTTTCCACCATATAAACTCTACCCTTAGATGAAAGCAAAATATGTCATTTTGCAATCCTTTGTTCCTGTGTGCACTTGTGTGTGTGTGTGTTAATTTCTTCTATCCTAAGCAATAAGCAACTCTGTCCTCCCACACTTGATAATATATGTCCACAAGGGCATTTCCTAGAATAATATCTGGCTTGCATCAATTGCCAACGACAGAGGCAACTAATCCATTGTGAGGAACAATAACGCGAATGACTCGACCCTCTTCTAGGATCATTGCTATATTGACATAAACATTCAAAATGTAGATGCAAGTCACCTTGTCTGGCTCAAAGCCTTCAGCCTGCATTTGTTTAAGGAGTTGTGAGGCCTCCTTGCCCTGCCCATTCTTTGTACATGCAGTGATAATAGCATTCCAGGAGATCACATCCCGATGTTGCATATCTACAAATGCTGCTTTGCATTATTTAAAATCCGATACATGTTGCAAAAGTTGGAGGAAAGTTGCTGTAATATCATAAGCATTTGTGTTTATTTTCATTAGGTCAGTTTGCTACAGCATGGTTTCTTGCATGACTACAATAGTACAGGTGCACATATCAACCATCCTTTTCTTCAAATATGGAGGAGACATGAGCTTTCCTCATCCCCTCCTTGCAACAACAAAAGCAACGATTGCAAAATTTCAGCTAGGATTTCCTTCCCTATAGTCCATGCTGTACCAGCCATGTTATAATTGCCAACTAGTTTGCTGTCTCCTAGGCCTATAAAATGTCCAAGCCAGGGTCTTTATGCAGCCCTCAACCTAAGACTGCCTTACGTTTGGCACTCCATTGGAGCAACAGGAAGGTGTGCTTCTGGGGAACCACTACGAAGGCCACAAAAAGTCTAGGAGATCAACATAGGCTGAAGTGTTTTGAAGTTCCCACTAGGAGGTAGGAGAATAGACTCAAAAATCTCTTGCAAAATGCCTTCACAGCCTAGATAGCCTCCCATAGTACATGGAGCTCTTGGATATCAGGCACACATTAGTGAAATCTACAAGCAATCATATATCCTCTAATGCTTTACCTTGTCCTCCTTTACTGATGTAATGTGACCTGCCTAGGTCACGTCGTTTCTAAAATATAATTAATATCTCTTAAGTAATGCGTTGCGAACCCTGCCAATGGTCACGATTGTGAACTACTTCCTTGGATTCATGGGGCATGCAAAGTTTGGCTTCTAAAGTGATAATCTAGAAGGTCACTAGCTTCTAAAGTGATAATCTAGAAGGTCACATATAGCTTCTAAAGTCTGGGTCAAAATCTTCAGTCTTCAAGTAGCCGATGCTCTATTGGATGGCAAATGGGAGCACAAGGCTACCTTTTTTGGTTGAATCCTCTCACTCCTCCTGTTTTAGCTGTGACTGGAGTCCTCAATGGCCTACAGCAGGGACCTAACTCTATAAGTTAGGCAACTCGCAAACCTAATTCTAGGACAATCAGGCTTTTGCAAATCCAACCAGCAGGGACGTTGTGCCAATTTGCACTACCCAAATGAGGAGAGTATTTGAAATACACTACTATAATTTCTGCAAGTCGCCAAATGAGGAGAGTATGGGGTAGGTGTCCAGTAGAGGGTCTGAATGCCACGTGGCCATGCATGGGGGAGAAACTGACAACATTGGTAGGGATGCAACATGGGTAACATGCTAGCTCCCTTGTGGGCACTAGGGATTGCTCAAAAGTCTGGCAGATGAATGCAACTTTACAAAAGTACCTTGGGGCAAAGAAAGACATCAATGCAAAGCTGTCAGGTTCATGTCAGAGGTCTACAAGTAGACTAGAGCATCCACAGGATGTTGGGAGCTACAAAGGCAGCAAAACAGGGATGTCTATTCCAGGACAGAAGGCAGCAAGGAGGTCTATAGACCTGCGCAGCATCCAGGGATGTGTGGAGAGCATTCATTGCCGGAGACATTACGATCTGAAAAATCGACACATATCAAAGTCACCACCAATCCCAATGGAAGTAATTCCAATGAAACAAGAATGAGAGTAGATGAGAAGAAATCGAAGAGGGGAAACATTGACACATAATCCAATGAAAGCGGAACAAGGTCACAAGTGCTCATTACAAGATCCGACAAGAAAATCTACTTCCAAAGAAAACTTCCATAGTGCTGGAAGATCGTGCTGAGGCCAATAAAACCCTTAACAGACCCGACGATGTTGCCTCTAATGTTGGGAAAATTCCTAATTCAAGTCATGAGGACTGCAGTATTGAAGAATGTATTACTATTACTACCAATGCATATTGCGATACAGAACAGCACGCCCATTGCCAAAGTTTTCATACGGATCAAAGCATCGCACACAGCTTCAAGCTTGGCAAGAATTTTAAGATCAAATCCATAGCTTCCTCTCATTTCAACACACACACGAAAACTTTCATGGTGCTGGAAGATCGCACTGCTGAGGCCAATAAGACCCTTAACAAACCCGACGATGTTGCCTCTGGTGTTGGGGAAATTCCTAATTACGTCACGAGGACTGCAGTATTGAAGAATGTATTACTGTTGCTACCAACACAGATTGCGATAAACATCTGCACGGACAAAGAAGGTAATCAAATGCATACTTGTTCAAAGAAACAATATGCTCAGATAGATGAACGCATATCAAAGCTCGCAGAATAGAACTAGTGATAGAAGCTTCAAATCAAATCCATAGCTTCCTCTCAGAACAACACGCTCATTGCCAAAGTTTTCATACGGATCAAAGCATCACATGCAATTTCAAGCTCAAAGGTCGCCGAATAGAACTAGCGATAGAAGCTTCAAATCAAATCTATAGTTTCCTCTCAGAACAACATACTCATTGCCAAAGTTTTCAGACGGATCAAAGCATCGCATGCAATTTCAAGCTCAGCAAGAAGCTTAAGACCAAATCCATAGATTCCTCTCATTTCAGCACGCATGCTTATTTTCAAAAAATACATACCGATCAAAGCATTCCCGTTCCTCGTTTCCTTGGAAAAGTGTGTAAAATCTAAGCTCCAGACAAGAAAATGTGATCACATCCACATCTTTGGAACCAGCCAAACCACGCCAACCCCAAGATCCCTCGACAACAGCAATAGAGAGGATGACCCAGGGGGGCCCTTGTTATAGATGACACTAGAAGAAACCTGAGCAGGAAAAAAAGTAGAAGAATTCGAAGGTTGTACAAGAAGGAGATGATGCAAAGGCAAGAGGAAAAGCATCGAACGAAGACCTCTAGCACAAGTATGGAGACGAAATAGTTTGGTGTGAGATGGAGACTAAACAATTCGACGTGAGATAAGCAGTTTTCTTGCCTACAGAAACCAAACGGTTTGATGTGAGATAGGCACTTTCTTGCCATTAATAAAATTAGAATTAACGTTGACACTTGACACGTGGCTCAAGGAGAAGTAACTATTTCATTTTATCCCACAATGCTACCTGCCTAACTATGGCTAATAAATGGCTACCCTTCTAATGTTATTACTTTTGTGAAAGAGTGATTCCATAGTCATGCGTTTTCTTTTGAGTTTTTAACAATTGGAGAATAATAAATATTAAACTAGGAGAATTCCTTATCCCCAACAAATATTTTCTTAAATGAGAAAATACAAAATTAAATTCATAGATTTAAAAAATTTATAGAAATTTGAATTCCGAGTTTAAAATTTGAATTCGTATGATGTATAGAAATTTGAATCCGTATGTGAATCCGTATAGAAATTCATATTCTCCTTTGTTGAACGCTGGTCTCTCCCCCATCTCCGCATGCACAGAAATGAATCACACCTCAGCATTGAGATCATCAGATCTTCCTTCACATTTGAAGATTTCTGCTCTTCCATGATCCAACTTGTATCGCATCAGCTTGTGAAATCGAATCCCTCGCGAATCAGAAAGATAGAGAAAGGATAGGATATGCGTGGGTGTGCAAAGAAGAATCACTCATTGCTTCCACTTGTTTCCACGGCCGTGAGCTTGATTTCATGTAGATTTTACCTTTCAGGTGCTTTGCTGAGACGACTTACTCCGGGTTGAGCATCGACATTCAGCCTGCTTCAGCTCCAAAGATTTTATAACGGTGCCACAGATGCTTGCTTGATAGCATTTCTTTTCTCCTATGGACAGATTCAATGGCCCCTTCCTCCTTCTTCCATGCTCCATTTGAGCTCCGATTGTTGCTCTACCTGCCCGATCTTGAATTTTCATCGTTCATCACCTCATTTCCCCGGATGAAAACCATGATCAACGACTCCTTGCTTCACTGTAACAGCTCACAGCGTAGATCATCCCTTTCATCAGCTGCTGCAGCCCGATTTTCCTTGCAGAGACTACAAATCAAGCTGGGATTGTGCTGGTTTTCCATCAGGCTTTGGATTCTAGAGAAGAGATTATAACAGTCAACGAGCTAGCCTCACATGAAGGCTCAGCTCGATTTGGATTTCTGGCGTCTTGTGAATTCGTGGGGAAGCTTCGATCGTTCTTATATCGCTTACGAGAGCTGAATTTTCAACCATTTCAATCCCAGGCTCCGACAACTTATCAGTTCATTCCTGGCTCAGCACAAGCATATCAGTCAAAACAGAATCAGCGTCTTTGTGAGGCTCTCATATATTAGTGCAGAAAACAAATATACTTTACTGAAATGGCACTAGACTCAGATTATCTGAGGTTGAAGCGATGGTAGGGGTGCTACTTCGGGTGCTTTTATGGATGACATAGCTTCGCGGTCACATTTTTTCACCAAGAGCTCCCCAACCCGAGCCAAAATCAAAATCTGGACTGTAGAGATGCATGACGATGCAATCCGTGGTGATTTTTGACAGCCGATCGTCTGGTACGGTGCGTATAGGGACGGGCAAACTCATGGATTCTACAAGGAAGGGAGCGGAGCTGGGGGGTTTGATGACGATGCTTGATCAGTGGAAGCAGCATCGGAAGGAGCGGGCTTTATCTTTCCTCATCCAGAAGTCCAGTTTTCATTCTTTGATTGCCCTTTTAACTTTCCTTCTCTGTCCTTTTGCACTCCAGCAAGAAGACTTGGGAGATTTAGTGGAAGGCTTTCCAAAGGGAGTAAGCAGGTGATTTGATGTATCTTTGTAGCATGAAGCAAAATTCCAATTCCATTGATAGTCCAATCGCCCTGTTTGTCTAGCTCTTCAAACACCATTGCACTGCACTCAGCGTAGCCCTTGTCAGACGTCGAAAAGTCGAGACTCGTAGTTTATTGCTCGTCCTTCACTGAGGTGGAGTAACAAGATGTGCGGTCCAAAGTTATAAGTCGATCTTCGTTCGGTTTTGCTTGGTCCCCTCTTTCCCTCGCTCTCCAACCTTCATTCGATTTTGCCTAGCCCCCTCTCTCCTCTGTGCTTCAACCCTTGCCTCTTCCTCCTAATTGGCCTTGTGAAAATTTAGCGTGTGCACTGCGCGAGACAACAAGATAAGGGAGTTCGTCCAAACTTGTATCGCCAAACATCGGCCATCTCTCTCTAGTCTGGTACTATTTGTTTATTACAACTCTTTAAAATTTAAAGATGACATCTGCACTCTTAGAGTTATATGTAACCTACCCTAACTCAGCCTAGTCCTCAACTATATATATGCCTATGATCTATGAATAGAATCACTTTCTTGGGTGGCAACTCTTGTGTCGGTCTCTCTCCTCTTTCTCTTCCTCTCAACATGGTATCAGAGCCTAGCTACGCTCTAGCGTGACTATGAGGAGAAAGCGATATGTTTTTTTGTCAATCTGGCAACACGATCATTCACAGAACATTCTTTCTGATCGTTTCGACTACTTGATCGCTAGGTTTTGGGTTGATATGCAAAAGTTATCAAAGAAGCATTGTAAATCAGCGTTATAGTCATGATTGACAAAAACGGCTTGTTCGACTAGTTATATTGACCGGTTGGATCATATATTTTGAGTGGTTGGATCACTATATTCCGATTTCAGGTAAGAAAGTTATGGTTATTTCTTTTTGCACAAGAGAATGTTTGGACAGGAAGATGAACACTCATAACAGAGAAGAATTGATCTAAACATGAGGATGGAAAAGGTTCCTACTTTCATAGAATCAACAATATTTGAAGCAAAAGAAAAAGCAATGAAAAAATATACTTAATGATAAGAAGCTTCTCGATACGGTGTCGCCCTCCCACTTTTAGTCTCCACCAATTGATCACACCATCTTGCACTCAGTATTTATGTTCCCTTGGATTTAACACACTCGCATATCATGCTTTTACATTCCCATATGAAGAAATAAGATGCTCAATCATATAAAGCAGACTTCTTTAGCTATAGGACTCCATAAAAATCTAGATGAAGAGGAGACCCAACACCCATCGGTCATATCCATAAAAACCAAGAGCGCAGGATCATTGTTGTAAGCATAGTCAATATTTAGGGATCAAGCTGATCTTATCTAATCGATGCCAAGTAGAGTCTCAATCTTGTCGTTAAGAGTAAGGTAGCCTAATCATGATAATTATATACGTTCAACAGACCAAAAAGTTGATTGAGAAAATCACTTGGACAAAAGGTTATCTATCATATGAAAGTAATTTTAAATTTCTATTGGGTCATGAGTGAAAACAAGAGTTTAGTGCTTCAACACTTGTGGTTTCATGCTGCTTTTGCAAAAGTAAAAGCCAATGATGCTTCACATATATTAAGCTAGTTTTTATTTAGTGCAACCTTTACTGACCAGTTTCTTATTTAGTTCATCACTTGTTAAGTCTTTGTGTAAGTCCTTTGCTACTCAACATTCATAGAATGTCCTTCAACCAAAGAGCTCTGTCAATATCTATACTCGGGTGCCTCACAAAACTTGATTGTTTTTCAGCAATCGCTATGACATACATCTATGTGTTGGAGGTTTTCTTTGCCTGTTGGTATAGAGATAAACCAACTTTGTTTAATGTTATACATGATTGGGAACCATGATATCATTGTAGTTTAGTACAATGCTTTGTTCTTGATATTCTACTTGAAAGGTTATGTTATTTGTATTCCACTACATTCATATGCTTTTTGGTGCTTTATTCACAATGATAATACATGTATTATTATGTTTTACTAGCAAGTTTAGCTACAGCTTCAAGTTTCCATAAATCTCGGTTAAAGAGACTTGCCAAATATTCTATATCAAGCTTTACTTTCAGCATGAGCTGATTGATTCAAAGGAGCTTCCAAAATATTTTGTATTGTTTTGAAGGCTAGATTCTCTTCGATTATCTTATCATTTACTTTTGATTTCCTAAATGTTTTATGTTATTTGAAAGGTGAGAGTTACTTTCGATTATCTTATGATTTTGAAAGTAGGTTCTCTTTCATCTTTGTTAATCAAGCATGCCTATAGGCCATCCATTGTATTTGATCTAGAGTAGGCTAAATATCATGTAGGTGTGCTTGATATGCAAAAGAAAATGTCGATCTAATATTTCTTTCTCTCTTATAAGCTAACATCTTATTTGACTTGCTTGTCATGTGTTCAACACTAGCTTCACTTTCATAAGTTAGTCCATCCTATGAAAGAAAAGGACTTGCCAAATGTTTTACGTTGTTAACATTCTAACATGTTTTATTTCAATGTTTCTTTTCTATTTAGCTTTGATATCACAACACTACACACGGATCCTATTGCGACGTTTACGTACCAACGTTTAGCGCTCGCTTAGCGTTAATCGTCGGTATGAAAAGTAGGTTCCATAAAGCGTCGCTATATAGTGACTCTTGCTAAAAGTCGCTATATAGCGACTATTATAAAGGTCACTATATAGCGACTTTTAAGTGTCGCTATATAGTGACACTGATATACTATTTTATAGCGACGTTTTCCAAAGAGGTTTTTTTTTCCATATAGGCCTTAAAAGTTAGTTTTTTCCAATGACAAATTTTTTTAAATTTTCATACATGTTTGATCTCATAGAGAATTAAAAAATGAGAGCATGTACATCAAGCCTTTGAAGCTCATATATTCATGTCCAAGTTTGAGATGAGAAAAATCAATTAAGAGCATTTACATCAACTGTTTCATCTTGAGCCAAGTCTAAGGTGCCAAACAAGTCTATCTCCAACTCTATACCGAGTTGATCTCCTATATCATCATCGTACTCTAGCATCGTACGTTCACCTAAAAGTATTTGATCATCTTCTTCAATAAAGTGTGGTGATTCTTGATGATCGTTGTCTTCTTCCTCAATATCGTGATCTCCATCTTCCTCCCATGCGATGTCATTATGCGCATCTTCCTCTTGGCTCATATGGTGATCTACATCTTCTTCGCTAGATTCATCAATTGGATTCGGCATTGGTAGTGGCATCTCCATATCCACATCTCGATCTTCAAAAATTTTCTTACTTCGTGGTGCAACTTGGATCACGTACCACCATCTTGGATCAGAACGATCCGGATGAAAAACCACCTATATTGAAGATGGGTGCCAAATGTCATCAATTATATATATATGAAATTATGCTCAAGTACATGTATCAATGGATCTTTAAAAACAAAAGCTTTGATTAATTAAATCATTAGTATGCACCTGCTCACAGTGCTCGAAAAGAACAAAGGTATCACTTTCATCGGTCCAATGTTTGGTGGAGTCTATTGCAAAGAGACCGCTACTATCTTTTCTCACCATCACATGGGAACCGTTGTAAATAGTTCTATACCATTTTACATCAAGAATGAAAATACTAAATCATCTGAAATCAACTTCATAGATGTCGTGTATGGTTCCACAATAATCCAACTGTGAGGAGAGAAGATTGGTATCCGAAGCACTTGCTCGGCTATCTTTTGTGAAGTTACCCATGACTCCACAATCATACGTGACTCTCTTTGAATCAATGCGTTCCACCTGAAAATATCGTCCATATAACCATAACGCACTGTAATTTTTGTGCTGTAAAAGAGCATCATTAAAACAATGAAGATGCATCTATTTTATAGCATATATTACCACAAATAATTACTTAATTACGTCAAGAGGTAAGAAACTTACATGCACCATACATCCATATGATAACTCTCGCTCGCGCTCGTTTATTGTCTCTCCATCACGTTCGGCTTTACGTAGAGCCAGTTGTAGCCAATCAAGTGACATGTGAGTAGGGAGAAGAGACAGATCCCGTGGATATGGTTGTGATCGCCTGTACATTACTCTGAATCTCGTCCTTGCATTTATTCTTTCTGCTTTGGCCACTTCATATCTCTCAATCCACTTCTGCATCTTAGGGCTATTGAGGATACAAAACTTATTGAATTTCTCCATTTGCTCTTCGCTCATCTTTCTTTCAATCCCTTTTCCTTGGGGAGCCTCACCAACAATGCGATCATCATCCTTGTTATGCCAAGATTGTGGCATATCGGGATCCGTGGATGCAAGAAACTCTATGATATATACTAATGACTCTTGCACAAGCCATCCCTCTGCCATGCTTGCTTCTGATCTTGCTCTTTGTCTTACAAATCCCTTTAAAGTTTTCATAAACTGCTCGAGAAAAAACATCCATCGACTATGAACGGTACCTGCTATAGCCACCTCATCAACTATGTGCACAAGCAAGTGGACTTGAGTTGTCATAATGCTCGAGGGAAAGTGCTTCTCAAGCAAGCATACGGCTTCGATGGATTCCACCCTAGCCTTCTCGATGCTCGATATGGAGATCTCTTTTTGAGATATCCACCTATTTCACATGTCCATGTAAGATATTTTCATAATCAGTCTACATATTAATCAGCTTAAATTGAAAAAAATACATTCAATGCGATTTGATAGTAAGCATACCTCACAATACCACAGATCTTGAATATAGCATTTCTAACATCTTCTTGTAAGCACCCTTTTAATGTAATTAGGAGGATGAACTATCAAAGCAACAATGAAGTCATGTCAACAATATAACATAATAATAATTACGCTAACGCATCATGATTATCGGTACACTAATTCTACTTAGAATACCTGTAAGACCTTGTGCCAATCATGGTACTTGAGCCCACTAAGCTTATTGTCCTTTGAAAATGCTCCTTTCAAGCAACGCATGTACCCTGTCGGTGTTTGAAAAGAGGCAATGTCTGCCTTGATCGCTGCCTCCTCCCTCGTAGAGAGGATCCACATTGCTTTCGAGAGGACAACTTTTCCCGAAGCATGCACTTGGGGCCACAAACGAGACATCCTATTCATAGCACACAAGTCTTCTCGCACTCCTCTTGAGTCCTTGGAACCAACCAAGTGTGCCCAAATAGTAGCCCCCATATTCTTGAAGATATGCATGGGATCCAAGAGATGATTGATTTGTAACTGACCCCAATAAGGAAGCTCGTGAAAGATCGATAGCCTCTTCATACCAGGAGGAGGTTCCTCCCCATTCGCCCTCCAAGCTTGAATCCAGTCACTTGCCTTCAAATATGATGGTGGTGGATCAAGCTAACCTCCATGTGCGAGATGGTCGAGCGGAAGCTATCGAGCATGACCTTTATAAACATTTTTCCTCATATGTTTGGAGTAGCGTGCAAGCAATTTCAGAGCTGGTCCACAAACAGGACAAGCATGGTACCCACTTGTAACAAGTCCTGCACACGTGCATGAATGTGTTAGTACAAGACATGCATGTGAAAGAGAGTCAAAAAAGCATAATCCCTCATTGTACATGTAAAGACACAACCACGTACCTATGCATTCTCCATATCCTGGGTAGTCATGCATGGTCCACATCAAGATACCCCTGACCAAAATATCATTGGTATGTCTAGGAGCTCTGGAAATATCAAAGACCTGCACTCCTCTCCATAATATTTGTAACTCCTCTATCAAAGGTGCCATGTACACGTCCATATTTTTTGCCTTGTACTTTCCTAGCACAAGTAGTGCAAGCATGAGGTGTCCCTTTTTTATTGTTAGCCATGGTGGGATATTGTAATTCACCATGACTATGGGCCATGTCGACCAAGATGTCGAGCGTAACCCGAAAGGATTCACGCCGTCCATGGCTAGCCCAAGATGTAAGTTGCATGGCTCCCTCGCAAAGTCCGGCCATTGATTATCTATGTGCTTCCAAGCTGCACAATCTGTGGGAATCCTCAATGTGTCATCAGTGGACCGATGAAATGCATGCCATGTCATCAACTCCGCTATGGATTTGCATCGGAGCATGTGTTGTATTCTTGCAATGATGGGAAAGTGTCTCAAGACCTTTACTGGTATCCGCTCACCTTGCAAGTCATCTCTATATCATTGTTCCCCACACTTTGGACAAATAGCCAAATCTTTATGCTCATGACGAAAGAGAATATAATCATTACAACAAGCATGGATGGTATCATAATCCATAACCACCGTTGTTAGCATCTTTTTCGCTTCATCTCTTGATGCGGGCATGGTATTTGGTGCAGGCAACATCTTCTGGAGCAACCTATGACAATTCAAAACATACATAGGCTTCGAACAATGATGATTCGGTATACACTATCCAAATGATGATTCTCAAAACAAACAATATCCAAATAATGAGTCAAATTAATGCAAGAGCTAACCTCATTAAGGCCGAGACACTTGTATCCGACCACCCATACTTTACTTGTAGATTCAAGATTGAGAGACAAGCACGTAGTTTAGACATCCTAGCACCCTCGTACAATTGTGTTGATTGCAACTCTCGCATTTTGACCTCAGACTCTGACATCACGTGTACATGGGATGTAGTGCCCCTAAAAATGGAATCCATCATGTCGACCATACCCTCGTCATCATCTGGGAGACTATAGTCTTGCTGAAAGTGAGAAGGTATATGCGTACCCTCATCACCCTCCTCATCCTGTTTTAAGATTTCATGTAAATATAAGATCTTGTATTTCCTGGTATACAATAAGACTGCGAACTTAAATAGCTTTGACTTACCGATGGTCCATCAACACGTGCAACACCAACGGTGGGTACTGGTTCCGGCTCCTCCCCATACATCCGCAAGTGGCGCATGATAATACGATGTTGATGTCGTACTTCTTGCTTGCAATGAGTGCAATGACAATATAACCTCTCGTAAGCCACTTCATGCTCCCGGGCGTTGGCACATCATCGGACGAGCTTCCACTCATCCCTTCCATCTACACTTATAAAATCACAACATAAGCATGAAGAAGAGATATTAACAATTATAAAATAGCATCTATGAGCTTTTTTTCATGCTACAACAAAAAATTGACTTAAAGCGTCGCTATATAGTGACTTTTTGCTCTATTCCGTCGCTATATAGCAACTTTTTGCTCTATTCCATCGCTATATAGCGACGTTTTTAATTAAAAATGTCGCTATATAGCGACGCTATGGGTTAAAACCCGAGACTCCCGTCGCACGGCGCTTTCTTTATCCTCTTCTCTAATCTCTCAAGTAAGTAAGCCAATCTCTCCTCCCACCTATTTTCGACGATCTCCCACCTATTTCCGACAACCTCCCACTCTATTCTCCACTCCTCACCCTTCTCCTAGCTCTTGTACTCCCTCTCTATCCTTTTCCCTCTTTGGTTTCTTGAAAGGAAGTTCTTCAAGAGGTGAGTTTGTTTCAACAATGTAGGTTATTTTTTTGTTAGCTTTAGTTTTGTGAGTGCTTCTCCTTGTATTGCTAAACCTGTAAACTAGTTTTCATGCTTGTTTTCAAAGGATTGCAACAAAAAACGAGATTTCAAGAAATAAAGAAGACTCACCTCTTTTTTGTATTTCTCTTCCTTCTCTTTCTCCTTGTCTCCTCAATCTCCTCCTTTCCTTGTCTCCTCAATCTCCTCCTTTCAAGAAGTTACTTTTATAATCTCCTCCTTCCTCTAACATCTTATTTGAAAAATGGGTTGTTTCCTCTCTTTTGCAGGGCCAGTCCACAACACCGAGCGGGACGTACTATTTCAGGTAAGTGCTTCCTCTTTTTTCCATTTATTATTTTTGTTATTTGCATTGGCCTGCAGCTAGCACCTTAAGCGCTAGCTGCAGTGATGGGCGTAGGAACCCTCTCTTCCCCTCAATCTCTTTCCTTCTTCCCTCCTTCAATCTATTTCCTTCTCTTTTTCCCTCTTTCCTTTTCCTCTTTTTCTCTCTTTCTTTCCCTCTTTTTCCCTCTTTCCTTTCCCTCCTCTTCTCTCTTTCCCCTTCTCTTAAGCATAAACATAAGCATGAGCATAGAATGCTTATGCTTATGCATGAGCATAAGATAAGTAGACATATGCTCATGCATAAGCATAAGCATGAGCATATGTCTCTTTTTCCCTCTTTTCTCTTTCCCTCTTCTTCTTTCTTTCCTTTCCCTCTTTCCTCTCTTTCCCCCTTCTCTTATGCTCATGCATAAGCATGCATAAGCATAAGCATGAGCATAAGAAAATGAGACATATGCTCATGCTTATGCTTGTGCATGAGCATAAGAGAAGTAGACATATGCTCATGTATAAGCATGAGCATATGTCTCTTTTTTCCCCCTTCTCTTATTCTCTCTTTTCCCCTTCTCTCTTTCCTTTCCCTCTTATTCTCTATTTCCCCCTTCTCTTATGCTCATGCATAAGCATATGCATGAGCTTATGCTTATGCTTATGCTTAAGCATAAGCATGAGCATAAGAAAATGAGACATATGCTCATGCTTATGCTTATGCATGAGCATAAGTGAAGTAGACATATGCTCATGCATAAGCATGAGCATATGTCTCTTTTTTCCCCCTTCTCTTATTCTCTCTTTCCCCCTTCTCTCTTTCCTTTCCCTCTTTCCTTTCCCTCTTATTCTCTATTTCCCCCTTCTCTTATGCTCATGCATAAGCATAAGCATGAGCTTATGCTTATGCTTAAGCATAAGCATCAGCATAAGAAAATGAGACATATGATCATGCTTATGCTTATGCATAAGCGAAGTAGACATATGCTCATGCCTAAGCATGAGCATATGTCTCTTTTTTCCCCCTTCTCTTATTCTGTCTTTCCCCCTTCTCTCTTTCCTTTCCCTCTTATTCTCTATTTCCCCCTTCGCTTATGCTCATGCATAAGCATAAGCATGAGCATATGTCTCATTTTCTTATGCTCACATATGCTTATGCATGAGCATAAGCGAAGTAGACATAGGCTCATGCATAAGCATGAGCATATGCCTCTTTTTTCCCCCTTCTCTTATTCTCTCTTTCCCCCTTCTCTCTTTCCTTTCCCTCTTTCCTTTCCCTCTTATTCTCTATTTCCCCCTTCTCTTATGCTCATGCATAAGCACAAGCATGAGTTTATGCTTATGCTTATGCTTAAGCATAAGCATGAGCATAAGAAAATCAAACATATGATCATGCTTATGCTTATGCATGAGCATAAGAGAAGTAGACATATGCTCATGCATAAGCATGAGCATATGTCTCTTTTTTTCTCCTTCTCTTATTCTCTCTTTCCCCCTTCTCTCTTTCTCTCCCTCTTTCCTCTTTTCCAATCTCTCCTTCCTTTCCCTCTTTTTCCCTCTTTCTTTCCCTCTTTTTCCCTCTTTCCTTTCCCTCTTCTTCTCTCTTTCCCCCTTCTCTTATGCTCATGCATAAACATAAACATGAGCATAAGAATGCTTATGCTTATGCATGAGCATAAGAGATTCCTCTTCTCTTTTGTCCCCCTTCTCTTATTCTCTCTTTCCCCCTTCTCTCTTTTTCTCCCTCTTTCCTCTTTTTCAATCTCTCCTTCCTTTCGCTCTTCTTCTCTCTTTCTTTCCCTCTTTTTCCCTCTTTCCTTTCCCTCTTCTTCTCTCTTCCCCCCTTCTCTTATGCTCATGCATAAACATAAGCATGAGCATAAGAATGCTTATGCTTATGCATGAGCATAAGAATGCTTATGCTTATGCATGAGCATAAGAGATTCCTCTTCTCTTATGCTCTTCTCTCATTTCCCTCTTCTCTTCCCTCTTCTTCAGATTCCTCTTCTCTTCCTCTTCTTCTCTCTTTCCCCCTTCTCTTATGCTCATGCATAAACATAAGCATGAGCATAAGAATGATTATGCTTATGCATGAGCATAAGAGAAGTAGACATATGCTCATGCATTCGCATGAGCATATGTCTCTTTTTTCCCCGTTCTCTTATTCTCTCTTTCTGCCTTCTCTTATTCTCTCTTCTTTCTCTCTTCTTCTCTCTTCTCCTCTCTTCCCCTCTCCTTTCCCTCTTATTTCTCTCTTCTTTCTCTCTTCTTCCTCTTCTCTCCCTCTTCTTCCTCTTCTTCCTCTTCTTCCTCTTCCTTTCCCTCTTCTCTCCTCTTCTTTCCCTCTTTCCTTTCCCTCTTCTTCCTCTTCTCCTACCCCTTCTCTTTTCCCTCTTCTCTCCGTCTTCTTTAGATTCCTCTTCCTCTTCCTCTTCCTCTTCTTCCTCTTCTCTCCCTCTTTGCCTATGCCTATGCCTATGCCTATGCTTATGTTTGTTTTTTTATTTTCTATTTTCGTGTTTGTGTATATGTTAGACATGGGATCACGTCGCTCATCCGACGAGTACGGATAGCCTCGCAGGAGAAGAGCTCACGATCTTTATGCTCCAGAGGACTTTGATTCCTCTCAGGCGACTACCTCAAGGACTACGACTCCTCTCGAACCTAGCACTACAACTACCCCTGGTTCGACTCCTTCCACGTAGCACTGCGACTACTCCTCGGGAAACTCCTTTGCTAGCCATGCATGGCTTTGTCGGGAGTCCCGACGAGTTTGTAGCGCAGATGAGCGATGAGGAGGCAGCGAGATTCTTCTCTCTGCTATCTCAGAGGACCTCAGTAGTTCCCTCCCCTACACCGACGACTTGACGTACTGCCCAGCCATCCCCTCGTGCCCCTTCGACTGAGGGGTCATCACCTGCGCATGCCTCTCATAAGGGAAGGAAGAGTAGGAATGGAAGCTTATGTTGTGCTGACTCGAGAGATGTAGACGAGTCAGCACACTCACATTCCTACAGGTCTCCACTTGGTCCGGAGACACAGTATCAGTCAGGTCCCTTTCCCTCTCCTACTCCCACTGTTACTCCTCGCTCCGGAAGCACTCGCTCAGCTTCCACTCCTTCTAACTCTGCTACCATCAGTCCTCCTTACTCATCAGGGGATATCTCCTATCAAATCACAGCTGTTGGAGAGATAATAGAAGATAGAAAGGGCAAAGCAGTGATGGCCACCATGAGGAGGTTGATGAGCCATCACTTCAAGAGCGGCATTGCTACCGATTGGCGGTATCAAGATGGCCAAAAGAAGCAGGCGATCATTGATGAGTTAAAACAAAAATACCCTAACTCGCCAAATTGGGAGTTTAATGAGGATTATATGTGAGAGCGCATGGGTTTGGTCTTGAAGCATCGTAGATCAACCTTGTGTACTTCCATCACAAAGGGGTTGGCTAAACCTAGCTGGGCAGACAAAGCTAATTGGAAGTTCTTCAAGAAGCAAAATAGGGACCATCCCGAATTGTTCGAGGGTGAGAGGAGGGCTGCAAAGAGATGGGTGGACATCATAGGTACTTCGCACTTTGGTGCAGGCGGACGGTTGGCATTCAAGGCAAGCGTGGTAAGTCTACTTCTTCTCATTTAATGTATTGTTCTATTTGTTTTACTACATATTACATGCACTTTAGCTAACTCTAACTCTCGTAAATTGGATCCACAGCAAGCTGTGATGGGTCGTCTTCCTACAGATGCAGAGATGCGACGCGCATTTCGGATAGGAACAAAGCTGTGGTTTATTGAGCAAGAGGCAACGGGAGCGACGGTCAATTGGGTTGAGGTAGCTGCTCGCACGGTATAAGTTTACTCCCACTTGTAATCTCACTTTTTAAATTGTTTTATTCTTCAAGTTCCAATCTAATTTTTGATTTATATGGTTCACTCTTAGGGTCAAAGCTCAAGCATCCCATCATCGAAGGCGAGCGATCAACAGGGCCAGGGATCAGACGCACGTGACGAGGATGAGGGAGAAGACACAGCTGACAAGGACCAAGGAACATGCCAACAAGACGAGGACGATTCGGATTCAGATGAGTAGTAGTAGTAGTAGTGGTAGTAGCCTTTTCTTCGCCCTATATATCATTTTGTATATCCACTCGTTTGAGCAATTTTGTATCGCCCTTTCGAAAGGGTAATTTTGTTACAAACAATGTTGTATATGTCTGACATGTATATGCTTTTGTTGCTCGATCATTTCATTTGACCGATTTTGTATCACCCTTTTCGCAAGGGAAATTTTGTTATAAAAAAACTTTGTTTTGTAATTACAAAAAAAAAAAGGATTAGTGGGCTAAACAGAGCCATAGCAAGCCCTGTTTAGCCCCACTAATCCTTTTTTTTAGTTCTATTAATCGTCGCTATATAGCAACGTTTAACAGTGTCGCTATATAGCGACGATTAACAGTGTCACTATATAGCGACATTTATTATCGTCGCTATATATAGCGACGCTTTATGATGGTTCTTTTTTGACGCTTTTAGCGACTCTTATAGCAACGTTTGCGCCCGTGAAAAAAAAAAATTAATGTAAAAAGCGTCGATATTTTTGTCGAAAAATGGCCTATGCCTTGTAGTGTCATTACTCCTTGGATACGTTATTTCACATATGCAAAGGTGCTTCTCACATGTTTTCTTATTGTTTTCAAGGCACTCATTTATTTCCAAGGTGATCTCATATGTTCTCTTCCATCACACACAGTTGTTTCTCCGAGTACATGCAAGTTTGCACAGATGCCTAGATACAATCCAATGGACTAAATGCACATTCGATACCTACAAGATGAGTATGTCTACTTTTTTTTTCATTCTCATCTATATTTACAAGTGCATGCAAGGTCTTGCTAGACCAAGGATTTGTTCTTCTTTGTCGATTAACTTATTGATGACTTATGATATGTATTTGTTGGGATATCTCAAGGTGTATGCCTCAAGCACACCTTGGTTTCTATGTGTGAGTGCTAGAGGCACAGTTAGGTGCCCATAAGCACAGTTAGGTGGTGGTAGAAGCCACATAGGATGATTGAGAGAATCTAGGAGCAGATTGAGGAGATGATTGTGGAGCTCTGAAGTCATCAGTGATGTTAGTGAGCATGTTTTAGATGCCTACATAAGGACCTTACTCTTCTTCATTCTATATGCAAGTATTCTGAATTTGTGTTCACTCTATTCTTTCCTTTCAGTTTACCAACATGGTATCAGGGCCCTTTGATCCCCCTTGATCCCATTTCTGCCACATCATCATCTTCTTCTCCATCTTCTTCTTCACCATCTCTTCCCCTTCTTCCCAAATCTTGCTAAAGCCTATTCTCCTCCATTTCTTTGCCATTCTCCAAACCCTTCCTGCTGGAGATACATCTCAAAGGGGCGAACCTTTGGCTGCAAGGAATTAGAATATCTTTATCGCTGCAAGTCGCCATTTCGTGCAGATCGTCGAACCTATCTTCCACGTTTTCTCTGAGACTACTCCATGTTTTTTTAATTCCTTTCAGAGGGAGCTTCTCCATACCTTGAGCTATTCTGTGCTGAAATCTTAGCAGCAATGGCTGCATATTCAAGGTGAAAACAGAGAAAAACCAGTCGAAATTGAAGAAGCAAGCTATGGCGATCTGACGCAGATTTGCACCCCTCCTCCTCAGTGGACCTTCTGTGGTATATGAGCTTTCTTTTGCCTCAAAAAGCCTCTTTTTCTTTGCTTTGGAGAGTGAGATACAAGCCCTCCAAGTTCAGTCCTTTGTTTTCGATAGTTTTGACAAGGTTTTGACAGTCATGCTACATTAGATGCTACTTTAGCATTTCTAAGTTTTTGAAGTTTTGAATAGCATCAGTACAACTGTGGCTTCAGCTTTGCTCTAAGTTGCTATACCTGGTTTTGATTGGAAAGCTTTCATTTAGCCACCTCTATGAAGCATGTAGGAAAAAGCATCATTGATTGAAATTTGGTCACAAGTCTTTGCTACATTAAATGCTTATATTTTGAAGTTTTTCAGTTGTTATTCTAGCCTTGTAAGAGAGAAGACACTGCCCAATACCTGGGTTAGACCCTCTCATGGCTACCATATTGAATATAGATAAGTTTAATGGTAAGGGCTTCCACACATGGCAGATGAAGGTGAAATTTGCATTGATGAGGGAAAACCTCTGGGGACTTGTCAAACCGGCTTCAACTTCTTCTTCAACAACCTCCAATGCTGGAGAATCCTTAGCTTCGACACGCCCGGCAAGGGATCCCACTAGAGAGGAGAAAGCATATGGTATCATTGCTCTTGCTTTAGGAGATGATTATATTCATCACATCTCTAACTTAGAGTCTCCTTCAGAAGCTTGGCAGAAGCTTGACATGATTTTTGGTGCTAGCTCTCACATCTCAAAATTATCACTTAAAATTTCTTTCTTTGAATTGAAGATGGTTAGTGGCACTCCTTTGGCTGCCCATGTCAATTACATGCGGAGTCTTATGACTCAACTTGCTTCTATCAACTCTCATATCACTACAGATGATGCTATGGCAGTGTTGCTTAAGAGTATGCCTGAAGATTATGATCATATTGTTACCACTTTGAAAAATCTTCCTAATCCCAATCTTGAAGGTATTATCTCTGCTCTCCAAGCATAAGAAAGGCACATGGAGCTTCGGAAAGGCAATGACACATCCTATGCCATAAAAATCCAGAAGGGCAAGTTTTCACCTTGCAATCATTGTGGGAAGACTAATCACCTCTCAAAAGACTGCTTCAAAATCAATCCATGCAAACACTGTGGCAAAAACAATCATCATGAGAGCCAAAAAGGAAGCAACTTCAAAGACATAAAATGCCAATCTACTTTCAGTTGATGTGCCTCCACAAGATGAGGCATCCTTTGAACATTATGCTTTTTAAATCATCTCTATGTATGCTCCAGATCTCTCTTTTTATGTTGAGTCAAGGTACTCAGCCTGGATAGTCCTCCAAAATGAATGAAATAAACTATTATGTTTTGTGTGTTTTTGTAAACCCCTCTGGTCACCTTATGATGTAGACCATGTGTATGTGTTTTGCTCCATGGTACCTCTTGCAGACATTGTGTGCATGTACATGCAGGGGAGATAACCATTGGAAGATCTTTTGTATCCCTTTTTTTTACCTTACACCCATGGGAACCCTTGCTAGCTTGAGATCCTAGCCATTGATAGATCCATGACCACCATGAGATGGCATGAGACACCTTGTGCTAGCTGTATCCTTGACATAGCCCGAGGCATTCCCTTGAGGGGGGGTTTGTTGGGATATCTCAAGGTGTATGCCTCAGGCACACCTTGGTTTCTATGTGTGAGTGCTAGAGGCACAGTTAGGCACCCATAAGCACAGTTAGGTGGTGGTAGAAGCCACATAGGATGATTGAGAGAATCTAGGAGCAGATTGAGGAGATGATTGTGGAGCTCTTAAGTCATCAGTGATGTCAGTGAGCATGTAAGAGGTGCCTACATAAGGACCTCACTCTTCTTCATTCTATATGCAAGTATTCTGAGTTTTTGTTCACTCTATTCTTTCCTTTCAGTTTACCAACAGTATTTACTTATTGGTTCAAGCAAGGCATACCTTTATTTTGCCCTTTATGTGGTGACGTATACTTATATGTCTTTCACGATGAATACCTATGGCTGACTTATTGAGTACTTATTTGTCCGTGGCATCAATGGATTACTTATTGCATATTGGTTTGAACGTGGCAAGGTTCAACGTCTTTCAGGTGAATGATATTTATGAACACATATGGCTAATTGCTTGAGTACTCATTTGGATGTAGCATATGGCTAACTACTTGACTACTCGTTTGGACGTGGTACATGGATTATTACTGACTCCTCGTTTGGATGTGACACATATTTACTCATCTAGATGTGGTACATGGATTATTACTAAGTCCTCGTTTGGATGTGAAACATATCTATCTGGCTTTCACGATGGACACATATGGGTTACTTATTGAGTACTCATTTGGACATGGTCATATTGCATACTCATGTGCACGTGGCAAGGTTCAACATCTTTCCGATGAACACATATGGATTACTACTTGAGTACTCATTTGGGCATGGCACATATGGATTATTTATGGCACATATTAAGTACTCGTTTGGATGTGGCACGTATGCATTACTGTTGAGTACTTGTTTGGAGGTGATCACCGTTCCTGGATGCCCATTTTCTTGGTTACTTCTAGATGTTCTTTGTAATCTCAGATGCTCGTCTTCCCGGTTGTTCGGTACTTTTGGATGTGAAGAGGTTGTTATTTCATTCCTGCTATGATTATGTAAGGTGTGTCTAATCCACACAAGCTTGCCTCTTGTCATACATGCATGGCTTATTCTCATTGTATTTTTGGTTGTTCGATACTTTCGGCTGCCCAGTTGTTTGGTACTTCTGGGATGCCCAATCGTTCGTATTTTCAGTACTTCCGGCTGCCCAGTTGTTAGGTACTTCTAGGATGCTCAATTGTTTAGTACTTTCAGATGTCTGGATGCTCGTTGTGTTTCTAGATTATCGGTTCTTGATTTGCAGGATCATTATGGTCCTTTCTATTGTGTTGCTATGGCTTTCTTACACTACGTAAGTGACATTTCAGCCCTGGCTTTATGGGACATATCAAATCCGATACTTCAGGATGCCCGAATGCTCGTTGTGTTTTTGGATTATTGGTTCTTGATTTGCAGGAACTTTATGGGCCCTCCTATTGTGTTGATATGGCTTTCTTACACTACCCAAGAGACATTTCAGCCCTAGCTTTGTGGACATCTCAAATTGCCCCTCTATACTCATCTTTGGAGTGACGAAGCAATTTCCTCATACATTCATCCTTGGTACAATAGAAATGGACACTTGAATATTTGCTGTGTTCATATACACTGCATGAAATAGGTCATTTTATGTGGATGATTGTGCAAAACATGAAGGCATGATTATAAAGGTTTGAGGAGGTTTGACCAAATTGAAATTGGAGACAACAAGCTGTGCTATTCAAATGAAGAGATCAAACATCGAACTTGAAGATCTCAAGCCCTGATTATGCTTCATCACTATGTCAAACAAGTTGAGATTTCCAGGAAGGTTTTTCTATTTTTCACTCATACTTTGCACTGTATCATGCACCAAACATAGTGCCTATACTTTACACTGTACTATGGACAAGTGCTTTCTTATGCCCTTGTACTATCCACATGCAATTTGCACTGTATCATCCAGCATTACACTGTATCATTCAAATTGGCATATGGTCATCCTTTGTATATATATATTTTCACATAGATATATATAGTGGCTCTAGTTTTTCCCTTGTACTCCCCAAGGGTTTTTTTCATCTGTAGCTAGAGGTCCTAGTTTGAGTGGGGGTGTTAGATCTATATATAGCTTGCCCTAACTTAGCCTAGTCCTCAACTATATATGTGCCTATGATCTATGACTAGAATCAATTTCTTGGGAGCAACTCTTGTGTCGGTCTCTCTCCTCTTTCTCTTCCTCTCAACACAACTCTTGTGTCCGTCTCTCTCCTCTTTCTCTTCCTCTAAACATGAACATGCATTTTCTTTCTTAAAGAGAAAGACAAAAAGAGGCATCAGAGCAGACAACCATAGACATCTCCTCTCACTCACTGTAGATTGCTTGTCTCCCGAGGGGATTTCAAAATTTGTGGCTAAAGTGGATATTTTAACCCAATAGCACATTGCCTAATAGTGGATTTGAAGAGAACACCTCACTCTCTACAGTTTGAAAAGGTTGCCCAAAGTGGATGTTTCTAGCAAATCACTCTCCTAGGTGTCCAAGAAAATGAATATTTTCAACGTCTGCCTCATGACAATACCCGTTTACCTTCCATGGACTTGATAGTATAAAGAACACATGGCATGCTTAGGTTAAGTTGTTGAACAAGTTGATATCTCAAAAGAAGACAAAGATGCTAGTAGTACATTCCATTGAGCTCAAAGATGTGGTTTCCATTTTGATTACCAAGGATGTGAATGGAATCAGGCTCTTTGATTCATTTCTTATCTCTCCAAAAAATGGAGTGTTAGCTCCCAAAAACCAAAGTGTTAGCTACCAATTTATAAGCTCATATAAGGGGAAAGTATACATTTTTTGCTCTAGTTTGCAAGTGTAAATAGGAGCTTGGGATTTGTGGTGATGTAGTTGAGATATTTGAAAATTTACTGCCTATCAACGATGTTAATTTCATAGCAATTATTACTCCTGGTCTGTGCTCCTTTTCTATTATGAAATGGTCACTTCCGAGGTTCCATAGGCACTCGCAATAGGCCCCTTGATTTTTAATGTGAACATCATAATGGGCTACCTTAAATTTGGACATGGGCAACTCCATACATGTAGTTTGGCCATGCTAATCTCTCGTGTCCCTTTTTTTTTATTTTTCTTTTTTTTGTCTTTCCTTCTTCCTTCTCTTTGTCTTTCCTTCTGGAAACCTTCACAATTGTCCCATAATTCATGAAACATATATGCATATAACATTTTGCAATGAAGTACCTATCATACATGATGTATCTAAAAAACATAACAAAAGGATTTCCAAAAGAAACTGGCATGCAAACCAAATCCACCATAGTTCATTTAAAAGCACAAACATTACTTAAGTTCAATCAAGTTGGAAACATTTTATACAATCAAAAGGAAACCTAGAATTGGCATTGTTAAGATAGAAGTGCAACATTGAGAATTTCAATCAAACTCCATTGAACAAAAATTATATAAAAGGAACATTTCTTAGGTACTCAACCAATTTGGAGAGTCCCACATTGGTGAGATTTTCCCACTTTTCCTAATATGGTCTTCTAGAATTCCAAGCTCCCTATGCTTTCAACCACATCCATTGAGTTCCAAAAGGACATTGGACTCTGACATCAATCTTTATGGACATGGTGTTCAATTTGTAGATAGCTTACATGTTGTGCAAGCTATGTTTTCAAACATTTTTCGTGGTCTTTATAGATTGCTTGGATAATTATTAAGTATTCAAATCAGGATACCAGCCTAAGGGTATCATCAGCGAATGATGGGTGTGTGAGTATGTATGAATGATTATCATGGTTCAGGTGTTTGGAAGAAAAAAGACTATGTCTCCTTACTCATTTACAAATTGAGATTTACCATTGGTGTGTAAGGTGAAAGAAATAGGACTAATTTGGTAAATCAATTTTGTAACAAGGGACCCAAGTCAATTCATCTTGCCTCTGGTTTCAAGGCGCAGTGTATCACTCTTAAACTCCTAGATTTCCTTGGTCCACTGATGCATTTCTCCATTTCACAATTTAGATTCCTCTAACCCTTGTTTTATTCAAGTTTCTTGCTCATGTTTCACTAGCCTCAGGTGCATGCTATTGTATCGCCATGCACAAGATAGTGTCTATAGAGGTTGTTACTATTACCATAAATGAAGAAGAACTTTGGCAAAACCTTTTAAGTTACATACATGAGTAATATATTAAGAATACTTGTGCATATGACATGTAAAAAGTAGAGCTCGTGTGAAGCAACAACAAGTTTTGCTAGAAAATGATGAAGAAGAATATCAGGGCATGATGGGATTCGTTTAGTCACTAAATTACCAGGCTTAGAGGTGGCCTATGCATATAATTTTTAAGGCATCTCTATAGGCATTGGATCGACATGACTCACCCATCACACATAAGTTTTATTGGCCCATTTTAATTATTCGGTACTAGTTTTGTTGTTACAGCATATCAATTTCCAGTCATTGTTTGCTTGGGTGTAGCCATTTTGGTTAAGGTTCAGGGAATTTTATGTACAAAGGTATCTTGCATGACCCATAACTTATGCATTGCTCAATGGAATTCGGAAAAATTTGTCTTCAAGTTGTAGTATACATTCCAAACTTGAACATGAGACCAAAAACTTATGGAATAAGGATTTGGAACTAGATCATTAAAGCATTACAAGTGCTATGTTGCATGTGAAGCATGCATCTTGAAGACTATAGGATACAACAATTTATTCAAAGCATCAAAATTTTGTTGTGTACATACATGCAACCAAGTAATCATTCAAAAGTATACTACGTGAGCTTCTCCTTAACCCAAGGACACCCCTAAATGAGAACATTAAGCATGGATTAACAGGCCTCCAGTGTTGTGCTTAAGTGTTGCACACCCATTTGAGGGAACGCTCCATAACTTTTTTTGATTTATTGAAAACCAAAATGGATTGAGAATTTGGAATCTATACTCGTGGGACTATTGCATGGTGGTCTTAAAACATTGATAGTTGTTGGTGTTAGTATCTATATTCACCCTAAAATGAATTAAGTTCAAAATGTGCAATTTGTGCATGTGCAAAGATCTTTTAATAAATCCAACACTATTTACAATCTTGAATTGTTTATATTTCCATACATAGCATTAAACCTAATAGCGTGCCCTTTGGAAGCATTTGAGGCCACATTGCACTTGTTAGGATATCCAATTATGCTGACGTGTATCATCAAAGGGGGGGAAACCGGCGGTTGAAAATTTTCCTACTTCCGCAAATTTTGAATTTTCACACCTCTGGCCCATCAAATCTTGGAAGATTAAGTACTTGCAACCTACCCTCACTCCACAAACACCCTGAAACCTGCACACACCTCGACATGACCTTGCATAGACTTTGGTTTGGCATTGTATTCTTTTGGGTAAGTTGTCTTCTATTCTTTGCTTGCCTCACCAGCTAGCTTCTCTATGTCTATTTTGAATTGATTGTGGCCATGGTGTCAATGGAAACATGCAGCTTGCCATGGCTTGCAAGAGAAGTAGACAGAGGCTTCGAGATAGAAAAGCTAAAAAGCCTGGTCAAGGCACAAGGAACAGATTGCGAGTCGAGGAAAGCAATGGAACGGTATCAAAATGGCAATGGAAGACACTTTTGCAACATTTGCAAAGGGAGAAACAACAAGACGAAAGAAGACTCCTTACAGAGTAGAAGCAGAAGGAAGCAGTTGCAGATGCATGCATTCGATCATTGCCGTCAGAGCAAAGAACATGAGCTGTGGTGTCATGATTGGTGGGAGCATCTGAGGCAGCAACATCAGGCCATTCAGGTGAATACTAGTATCGATTCGTCACAAGCTTTAGATTGCACCCTAAAGTTCGTAGAGAAACAACCCTACCAACACCTTGGTAGATGCACTCCCAAGAAGCGATGCTCTCTAACCTGAGAAATGGCCTATAAAAAGTAAAAGGGTTGCACATCTTAGATCAACTAGCTACAAAGAGAGCGACATTAGCTATGTTGGATCGCCCTGAAATAAAGGAGAAAATGGCTTGGGTGCACAATATCAAAGATGTTGTCAATCAGAATAACCAACATGGCTCTAGTGGTTGAACATAAAGCAGAAGCAATTCACGATCTATTAGAGCTATATATAGCTCGCTCTAACTTGAACTAGGTCTCACCTATATAAGTGTAACTAGTGATCGATATGAATGAGTCTTTGGGAGTCTATTTGGTGTGTCTATCATCTCTTCTTCTTCTCTCTCAACATGGTATCAGAGCAACAATGGTCTTGCTATTGTACACTCGCTCTATAAAGAAAGAAAGGACATATTTCTTGTTGATTTCATTACATAGCTATTTCAATATCTCTTCGCTTATTTTCTCTTGTCTATTTTCACATCTCTAATTAACTTGATGCGGTCTTTTAGAGATATTTTGGTGCAAATTTGAAATATTTATCGGTGGCAAAGGGATCAACAATCACTTTGCAGATTGTAGCTCTCATTGTGCTCTTCGCTTTGAACTACTACACGCCCCGATCGGACTTTAGAGTAAAAGGTTATGTTGTTTTTTGTGCTGACTACTCCTGTCTTGGTTTCGTGATCGCCGATCGGCACACTCGTAGTGCTTTTCTCCAAAAATATATTGGTTTCGTGATCACTATCTTGGTTTCATGGTCGACACGCTCATATTGATTTTCTCAAAAAATATCTTGGTTTCATGATCAACAAGCTCATAGTGCTTTTCTTCATGTGTATGCTATTTCTAGCATACTCCCATCACACGTCTTACCTTTTCAGGGCATATCTGGACTTCTATATTGTTGGATTGATAATTGTATTCTCATTCATTGTCGCCAGCTCCGACACACATGTATTTTCTCGACCCATGATGGCAACATCTATAATCATCAACGGCTTTCCCTCTGGCCAACCATCTGCTCCTTTGTTTCACGGACAAGGTTTTTTTGGCTGAAAAGTAAAGATGTTTTTGATACTTGAAAGTGATAATATTTCTGATATTTTTCTTGGTGATCTCATTTGTCCATCCCAACCTATTGATGCAACTGTGAATCATGCTCTTGTGACTGAGGGCCCTCTCTTTGAGAAATGGGAATCTGACTCTGCCAATTGGTGTTCTCATGAAGGACCCTTCTACCAAAATATCAAGATGCTTCTTTCCTTTGAAAATGAAGACTATGGATCTTGGAAGCTCCCATAAATCCCAAAGTGCATGTGCTTGCATATTCAGCCTCCAAATCTAAGTTAACCTTGTACTTGTTGGAGACATTCTCGTGGTGCCATGACTAAAGTATAGAGGAGGCGTGGAGACTTAAGCGTGAAAGAGAAGCAAGTAGGGGGGGGGGAGTACAAAAAGGAGGGATGGAGGAGGGAGGAAAAGTAGTCAAATAAAGAGGAGGGATTGAGGGGGGAGGACTAGCAAGAGTGGAGGAGGAGGGAGGTGGCACAATCACTAGGTGTGGGAAACTGTGGTGTAGGAGGGAGGGGGAGGAAGAGTAGATGTGGAGGAGGAGGGAGGGGGAGGGAGGAGTAGGAGGGAGGGAGAGGAGGGAGAGGAGGGAAGGGAGAGGAGGGAGGGAGGAGGAGGAGGAGAAGGGAAGGGGGAGGAGGGAGGGAGAAAGAAGTCTTAGAGTGTGGGGGGTGGGGGAGGGAGGGAGGAAGGAGAGAGAAGGAGGGAGGGAATTCAAAAATCAAATTTTGATTTTTGAATTTGCTATTTCTAAAATCCCTTATCTGTAAATTTTTCATCAATAAAATGTATCCCTTTTCTATACAAATCTGTAAATTTTTTTCTAAAACTATTTAAAATAGTCCCTTATGTATATTTATTTATGTAAATTTTAGAAATAAAAAATATCCTTCTGTTGAACTCACGTGATAGGGTTACATATGATGAGTGACCCCATTGAGCTAGACATCTAGATGCACAATATGCTAAGCAAAAATATTTTCTCAATTGATAGTTACTAGTTTCAATGCCAAAAGAAATTTGGTATACATGAATAAGTGGGCATGGAAATGGTAGTAGTCTCATCAATAATAGATTTTGGATAGGCGTATGCAACTGAAAGTCCTAAAATTCTAATCGTGACTTGTATGGTCACATGGGGGTATATTATATGAAAACTTTATGGAAGATTTGGAATCCCTCTTAGGAAGATTTGGAATTCTCTTAGAGACTAAAACATTTAGACTTTTAAAATAGATACAAAGATTGTTTCATTGGTTGAGCTACCAAGGAACACACTATTAAAAAATTTTGGACTTGTGTAAAGTCCAATTTGAAAAATGAACTAAAAAACAGTCCAAAATTTTTGAATATACTAGTAATGTTGTTTTTTGAACTAGATTTGACAACTCTACTGCTTAATATGATCATGAAAATCTTGCTATTTAAGTATTTGGGAGTACATTGTGCTACTATTACCTAAGAACATCAATACATCACCAATTCTCTTTGAAAGTTGGTGTACATGTATTGGCCTTCATTCAAAAACTTTTCAATGTTTACATTGAGCTACTATTACCTCTAAGAACATCAATACATCACCAGTTCTCTTTGAAAGGTGGTGTACATATTGACCTACATTTACGTAATAAGAACATCAATGCATAACCAAATCTCTTACAAAGGTGGTCTACATAAACATCTTCATAACTTCTCATATGAATTTAGCTACCATCACATAAGAACATCAATAGATGACTAATTCTCTTAGAAAGGTGGTGTAAATAAACACCTTTATGTATAAGTGGTGTGCACACACACCTTTATGACCATTTCTTTTAGAAAGGTGGTGTACATAAACCCCTTAGAAAGGTAGTGTACATAAATCCTTTTATGTGTAAGTGGTGTACATATACACCTCACTTGGTATTAAAAAACACCCTTAACTATAAAAATACATTGACACAAAGTTTAAAATACACATTAAGTATAAAATGGAACTCATAAACTGTCTTTATACACAATAATGAGAGTAAAGAAATAAAAAAAGTAGTTAACTTTTTATTACATATTCGCTTTACATAGAAGTTCAAAACTTGCGAAGTTTAAAACTTGTGATTACAAAGCCGTCAGCCATCATGTTCCTCAATTTCAATGTCCTCAATGCCAGGCCCTTGACTACCAAGGTCCTGACTAATAGGCTGCTCTAAGACAATACCAATGTCTTCGATGCGCCCTTGACTACCAAGTCCTAACTAATAGGCTGCTCTAAGACTGGAGTCTCAGTAGCAGGGTCCTGGCCAGTATCGTCCTGCCTAGTAGTCTGCTCTTAAGTTCCAAGCACCTGACTAGTAGGCTGCTCTAGAGTCTCATGACCAAGTTCTTGGTGAGTAGCGTCCTGGCAACTAGGTTCCAGACTAGTAGGCTACTCTGGAGTCTGTAAGGTCATGGTTGAAGAACCATCTATGCCTCCTGGTCATGCTTTGCCTCATCCATACCTTCTTTGGGTAAGGCTTCCTTGCTTGATCCACTTGCATGTCCTTCACCCAAGATCAAGGATTCCTTCCTCACTTTTAATTTCAAGGGAAGTGCTTCCACCTCTTTAGCCTTACCTTTTCCTACGACGTACTGTACTACTACTTCTTGTTGTCGTGGGCCTTCTCGTATGATGAGTGGAACATCCTTGACTCTAGTTGACAATTGATCACCCTTATTCTTTGCTCGGGGGGGTCACTATGTATAAACCCTCTATACCACGTGCGTTCAAGGCCTATTTCTAAAATCCCCTATCTGTAAATTTTTCATTAATAAAATGTACCCCTTTTCTATGCAAATCTGTAAAATTTTCCCAAAACTATTTTAAATAGTCCCTTATGTATATTTATTTCTGTAAATTTTAGAAATAAAAAATATCCTTCTGTTGAACTCACGTGATAGGGTTACATATCATGAGTGACCCCCCCGAGATTCTTTGTGAGGATTTCTTCTTGGTGTAAGTCATCGGATGTAGAGCTTTCATCCTCATCATCACCTGAGCTAGAATCATCACCCTCAGCTTCATCGGATGTAGAGCTTTCATCCTCATCATCATCTGAGATAGAATCATCACCCTCAGCTTCACTATCCTCTTCTTCGATATTTTCCTCACTATCCTCTTCTTCGACATTTTCCTCTTCCAAGAAGGTAGTGCAACTGTAAAATGTGTCAAAGAACTTAATCGGATGGGGGTATCAATGACATTTCTTGGGGGGGTCTATGCAAGCACACACCATTTGAGATTTGGTGGAACTCCTCAAAGTGTGCTCCATAGTCTTCGATTGCAAGGGAACATGCATCGTGACCTTTGGGTGGATGGAACCTGGTATCCTTCAGACCCTGCCACCCAAAAGAGTCCTCCTTTTCATATAGTGCATGATGTTGTTTGGTTTGTTGGCAACATACGTGCTAGATTGCTCGGTTATTGCAATCAATTGAACCATTTTCAGACATTGCCTATGCAAGCAAGCGAGGTACAAAGAGCCCAAGCAGAAGAACTAGCACATTTGGGAAATATTACTATTGTGGCAATGCATAGTAGTATGTAGGATCTCCAATTGCAAAACAAGGAACTTAGTGACAAAGCATGTGCACTAGACTTGGAGCAACAAGAATTGGAAGAATCAATCCATAAGCTTGCTGACAACAAACAAGATTTGGAAAGGTCTATCCATGGCCAAGTTCAATGTGTTGTGGAGAAGGATCAAGAGAAGTCGATAAAACGAGTACAAAAGTTGAAGGGAACACCTTTGGGACTGAAGGAGAGGAAAAGACAATCGCAATCTATGGATGCATTGTGAACCTATGGTGGTGCCCAAAGGAGGAGAGTACGGGCTGCAAGGTTAGTTCCCCAATTTTTCAATGAAATTTCTTAATCCAAAACATTTGTGGTGTTGCATTGTTTCCACTAAGACTCATTTGTACTCTACTTTAGGAATTTCATGGAGGATGTGATGGGAACAATGGAAATGGATGATAGTGATCCTTCATATGTTCTAAGAAGTTTAATAAAGCCAAGTTATGTCATTGAAGTGTTGAAGGACCCTAGAAAAAAAGGGCTACATGAACAATTTGCTAGAGAGGTAATGAAGGACTTCAAGGGCCTCGTGTAAGCAAAGGAGGTACTTGGAGCTTGTGATGCTGCTGGTGTAACTTGGGAAGCTTACAACTCTATTTTTAAAATTTTCAAGTCTGCTATGGAGGAAAAGTATAAGATATCTACAATGCCATTGCCAACACCCTGGTTTATAAGGCTTGCATGTCAAGAAACAAACCAATGTGCTAGAGAAAAGCTTGGAGGATACCATTGTATAAGTCACACAATGACTTGGAAGAGTAAAAAGAAATCTGGCATCAAAGGTTTGAGATGAATGCTTTCAATAATATTTACATGGATGTAGAGCATTTGCAGAGAGCCATGGTCAAATTCTATGGGATGAGAGAAGAAGGTAAGAGAAATTCCAATGGACCAGATGTCAATAGGTCTTTTTGAAGATGCAAACTTATGTGCTATTCATGCCAAAAGAGTAACAATGCTGGACAAGGACCTTGCACTGGCCAAGCGCATCCGCTCCAATCCCTCCCTTAGGCCCTAGATGTTGTTTAGGTTCACTTGGTGTAATTTGAATCAATTTTTATATCTTTGCCCTTTGAGGCCAATGAATAAAAGATATTTTTATGTTTTATTATTGCTCCCATGTTATTGTACATGTTATGTGATGCTTTCCATCAATTTATGCAAGTTCAGTGTGAATTTGACTGGTCAAACGATGTTTTTTTGACTTGACGAAGAAGGGAAAAGTGTTCAGCATGCACGGGGAGCCTAGAAAGGTCAAAACCCTCTATGGTGCATATGGAGGCTGTTTCATTGCACCAGGGTGAGATTCTTGCTAGATTGATCAGAAATGACCATTATAGCATAAAAAGTTATCTGATAGCATGATTTTGAACAAGATAGTGAATGTAAATATTAATGCAAAAAACAATTAAAGTTACATAATACAATGATAGTATAAAATAAATTTTGTAAAATAACACAAAATGGGACATTGTAGAAAAAGTATATTTGTATTCTTTTAAATAAAAGTTATGTACAATAAGTCTTCACAACCTTTCTTTCTTGTCTCAAAACATTGAGAATATCAGGTTTTGAATTCCCAAATAGACTCCTAGCTCTAACCCTAGTCGATAGAGCATCAATGCTATTGTGGTTGCTGGCCAAGGACATGGCTACTCCCGTCAATGCCATACCTTGAAAATTGGTTCCATAATCATTGAGCGCAGCCATGCAGTTCACGAAAATGACCTTGTCAGCATTCGGATTGATGTAAGCATGACCAATCAGTCATGACAAGGCCTTGCACTTCAAGAGGTCATCAGTGCCTTGTGGTGAAAACTTTTTGTGGATAACCACAAAGCACCCTTTTTCTTGGCCAAGGTAATGTGCTAAGTGAGTGATCTCAGCTGGAGCTACTGTGAACAAGGCGTTGCTGAGATGAGAAGAGGTCGACCTCAAATGCCTCTTGCAATAGTCCAACATTACATTAGAATGCCGATAAAGCAAAATTATACCAAGAGAGAAGAAATTCAAAGCTCATTGTTTCTTACCAGTATGGAGTCGTCATGCTCAATCCCTTCCTCTTTGTCAATGAGGATTGATCCAAAGGCCTCGTGCTGTCCGGAGTGAGATGTGGAGGCTTCTTCTGGAACATCAGGTAGGTCGGAGTAGACTGATTTGTCTGCATCTTTGATTTTGGCCAGTGTCAGAAAGGGCAGAGGTAGGGTCAAGGCTTGAGGTTGAGGCCTCCACTTCCATTTGTCCCTCTTGGAGAAGGGCAAAAAGGTCATTTCCCAGGATAGGAACATATTTCCTATGTTTTCAATGACTCAACATGCTAGGAGGTCATCACTGTCCATCTCCCTAAACCCTAAGGGTGTCAGCTGGATCTAAATGCTTCATGAACTTGGGTTCTTGATTGAACAAGTACTTCAAATAATCAATTGGGACCCATACTTTTGTAGACTCATCAAGTTGATATGCAAAACTCACAATTTTTGGGGGTGAAAGATGAAAATTATTATAAAGCAAGAGTTTCATCGGTAACAACATTTGTATCAAAGTTGGTAATAGCATCGGTAACACCATTGGTATCAAAGGCAGATGCTTTCTATCGATTGTGTTGCAAGACTTTTGTGCCTTCAAAATTTTTTGGGGTGAAAAATAAAAGTTATTATAAGGCAAGAGTTCCGTTGGTAACAGTGTCCATATTAAAGTTGGTAATAGCATCGATAGCACTGTTGGTAATAGCGATGGTATTTACGTTGGTATCTACATCAGTATCTACATCCATACTCACATCGGAATTAGTATACCAACACAAATACCAGTGTTGGAATTCATTTTTGAAATCCTGAAAGTGATGAAATTTTGACTTGGAAAATGTTTTTAGGGGTAAAACTTCATTTTGCAATAGGAAAGTACCATTTTGATGTATAACTTTTATATATTTGAAGAGTATAGAAAGGAGTAGAAGAGTAGAAATTTTAAGAACATATACACCTAGTTTGAGATCAAAATACGCATATATTCAACATGATGAACTTAATATATGAATTGATGTAATACAAGTAGAGGATGAAAAGGGCCAGGATAAGAGTAATCCCTCTCCATGGCTAAAATATTGATGCCTTCATCTTCAGCCAAGTACATCATGACAAATAATTCTATCTCTAGCTCTATTCCCAACTCACCTATATCAAAGTTGGTAATAGCATTAGTGTCTATATCAATAACACCGTTGGTAATAGCAATGGTATCTACATCGGTATTTGCATTAGTATCTACATCAATACCCATGTCAGTATTAGTATGTCACAACCTTTTCCTTCTTCTTGGATCACATCGTGATCTTCATCTTCTTTTCTAGGGCTATTGGGATCGGTTGGATCCATTGGCATCTCTATATCCACATCCCTATCTTTGAAAGTTAGTATGCTTCGAGGAGAAATTTGGACCACATACCACCATCTTAGATCAGAATATTCTAGATTAAAGACCACTTATGTCCAAGATGAAAATGCCATAATTAATTATTTTAATTGTACCTATTGACATTATTCTAGAAGAACAAATTATGACTTTCGTTGGTCCAAATTTGGTGGAGTCTATGGCAAAATGAATTGCTATTATGTTGTGAAATATATTCTTATTAATTTTTGTTCAACCATGATGGTTTAAAACAATCACATAACTGATGTTTGACCTGAACCAGTGACCTGAACCAAGCACCATAGTGATATATTGCATAATGTTCCAACCACTGGGCTCGTTTAGGACAATCACATTAAGTCCAATCCAGCCCACTTTAGAAATTAAACAATTAAACTATTCCAAAACTCAATCACGGACAACGATTGGGTTATTTTAGGGCAACCACATGATGTTCCAACCATTGGGTTGGTTTAGGAAAATCACATTAAGTCGAAGCCATCCTGATTGAGAAATTTAACAATTAACCTATTGGTCAATGTTTGCTTGGGTGTAGCCAATTGCGAAAATATTTTTGGGGCCATTTTGGGGCCGCGATGCGACGCGACGTGCTGCTGGGTGAGATTTTGAATTTTATGTGGACCTGCGCTCTTGCCTGTAATTTTCAAGACATCATGATGCCGCTTTGGCATAATAATGAGACACAATCTATTTATTATGAACACCGTAGAGCTTGACACACGGTAGCTCTGCTCTACATCGTGCATCTCTGCACTACTTCATGCAATGCAGGCCTGACCACCTATCATTGCGTAGCCTTTTGCCACATCTTTTCCACCTATCACTAGGCATCACACCCATGTAGATAATTAAAATTCAAGGTTGGCTTGGAGAGACCATCGTGGTGGTTCTTGGCAGAATAATGAGACAGAATCTATCATTCTAAACACTAGTGTAGTGCAGTGACTACCTATCATTGTGCAGCCTTTTACCATAGCTTTGCCACTTGTCACTAGGCAATGTGCCCATGCAGATCATTGGTTGACTTGGAGAGACCACCGGTGTGGTAGTTTTTTGCATAATAATGAGACACAATCTATCATTCTAAACATTGCCTCAGCGCAGTCTCTCGCCTAACGACCTGTCATTGCCCATAATTCAAGATTGTTTTAGAGAGACCACCGCGTTGGTTCTTGTATTTATAGCTCCATTATCTAAATAACCACCGCATTGTGAAACTTTTCTTATGAAACCTAAAGAACCAAATATAGTTATTGTGAGCGACTCATCAAGAGAGAGGATAAGAGACGGGAGAGATAGAATTGGGCAGATAGCTAGTTGAGGTCATGAAGAACATGCAAAGCCCTAACCAATTGATAATGGATTAAAACTAATAGAGGATCATGAGGGGAGAGGTGGCTCTGATACCAAATGTGTATGGGAGACACTAAGGAGGCTTAAAATAGAAAATCATGAAAAAGAGATAGAAGCAAATCATCAAGATACGTTTCCAATTTAGAAAGTACATGGTTTTATAGCTTCAAGGGCTTATCCACCGTCCACTCCTAGGTCCACATGTCCTCATATCATTGATACATTCCACACTTCCAATCATATATTTTCTCTCTACTACCACTCTCTATCACTCTAGTGCTCCATAACACCATCTCCCATAATGCTAAATTATGGTGTTATTTGTATTGCCTTGCATTTTGATAGCAATGAAGTATTAAGCGAACATGGTATGTATGCAAGATAGCTTCTGATTGGTTTGATTATGTATAGTGTATGCACATTTTGCAAGTGAAATCATCGTATTGCTACATATGAAGCATGTACTATCTATCAAGTTGAAATGGGTAGTTGTGTGTGCATTAAATTAATAAGTGTGACCGTTCCCTTGCATAGAGTTGTTCCATATATTAAATGTATTTATGCTCTTTCAGATTTTTTATTGTCTTCAAATATTAGGCGAGTTATTGATATCGGCATCGAGTTACGGCATGCAAAATTAGGAGCTTGCATTTTCAAGTAGACGTTTTTGGAGTTCTCAACTTCTTGATAGTAAACAATTCCACATGATCAATTTTAAGACATTGAGTGATTGTCTTCAATCCTTTTGAGGTTTTAGGTTTGAGCATTGCATTTTGAGGTTGATGTTGGGGATGATGTGCATTGGCACTACTTTATGTATTATATTTGATGGAGTGATTGTGGTGTCAAGGCATCAAGGCTCCTTGATGTTGTTGAGCAGTATGCTTTAGATGGTATCACAACATTTGAGCAGGCTGAGCTGTTTGTGGTGGTTGAGCCATCGACTGACATCGCCCTCTTATGGGAGATGGGGGTGACGATGGCATCATATCCAGAGGCTATTGACATGGATATGTACATGTGTATCCATCAATATGATCAAGGGTATTCCTTGATGAGAGGTATGTTGAGAGGAAGAGAAAGAGGAGAGAGATAGACACAAGAGTTGTGTTGAGAGGAAGAGAAAGAGGAGAGAGAAGGACACAAGAGTTGCTCCCAAGGAAGGATTCTATTCATAGATCATAAGCATATAGAGGGCTAGGCTGAGTTAGGGAAAGCTATATATAGCTCTAACACCCCCACTCAAACTAGGCCCTCTAGCTATGGATGAAAAAACCCTTGGGGAGTACAAGGAAAAAACCCGAGCCACTATATATATCTATGTGAAAATATATATACAAAGGATGGCCATATGCCAGTTTGAATGATACAGTGTAATGTTGGATGATACAGTGCAAATTTCATGTGGATAGTACAAAGGCATAAGACAAGCACTTGTCCATAGTACAGTGCAAAGTTTAGGCGCTATGTTTGGTGCATGATACAGTGCAAAGTATGTGTGAAAAATAGAAAAATCTGCCTTGAAATCTCAACTTGTTTGACATAGTGATGATGCATAATCAAGTCTTGAGATCTTCAAGTTCGATGTTTGAGCTCTTCATCTGAATAGTAGAGCTTTTTGTCTCCAAGTTCAAAATCTGGTCAAACCTCCTCAAACCTTTATAATCATGCCTTCATGTTTTGCACAATTCATCCACCTGAAATGATCGATTTCATGTAGTGTATATGAACACATCAAATATTCAAGTGTCCTTTTCTATTGTATTAAGGATGAATGTATGAGGAAATCACTTCGGTCACTCCAAAGATGAGTATGAAGGGGCGATTTGAGATGTCCACAAAGCCAGGGCTGAAATGTATCTTGGGTAGTGTAAGAAACTGGTAGCAACACAATAGGAAGGCCCATAAAGATCTTGCAAATCAAGAACCAATAATCTAGAAACACAATGAGCATTCAAGGATTTGGAACTATAGGATTTGAGATGTCCACAAAGCCAGGGCTGAAATGTCGCTTGCGCAGTGTAAGAAAGCCATAGCAACACAATAGGAAGGCCCATAATGATCCTGCAAATCAAGAACCAATAATCTAGAAACACAACCAGCATCTGGACATCCAAAAGTACTGAACAATTGAGCATCCCAGAAGTACTGAACAACTGGGCAGTCGGAAGTACTGAACAACCGAAAATATGAACAATTGGGCATCCCAAAAGTACTGAACAACTGGGCAGTCGAAAGTACCGAACAAGCAAAAATAGTATGAGCATAAGCCACACATGTATGACAAGAGGCAAGCTGGTGTGGATTAGACATAGCTTATATAATCATAGGTGAAAATCAAATAACAACCGCCTCATTCAGAAGTACCGAACAACTAAAAATACAACGAGCATAAGCCACACACGTATGACAAGAGGCAAGCTGGTGTGGATTAGACACAGCTTACATAATCATAGCGGGAATGAGATACTAGCATCTTCACATCTAGAAGTACCGAACAACCAGGAATACGAGCATATGAGATTACAAAGAACATCTAGAATTAACCAAGAAAATGGGCATCCGGGAACCTTGATCATGTCCAAACAAGTACTCAATAGTAATCCATATGTGCCATGTCCAAACAAGCACTTAATAAATAATCCATATTTATGATGTAATGTATTTACTCATATATTTCTAACTCTTGAAGATCCATTTTGTATGAAAGTTGAAGCAATTGCGTTCAATTTGTGGTAACCAATGGATGAGTTTTCTTGCGGATGTTTTAAGAGTTTGCCCATTTGCTCCATCTTTTTCTTTTTCATTTCTATTATGTGTGAAGAAGTAGATGCCATGTTGGTGTTAGATATGCTCAATACCCCACCCTCCTGGTAACCACCAGTGGTCTAAGGTGCTCAAGTTGTAAGGCCCCCATATGAGGAGAAGCCATGTGTGAGCCCAAGACACTGGATGGATTCTAACTTGCATGTCAAATGAGGTCTATCAATGAGACCATTGATGGTAGAAAGGTGATTGTGCAGGGGCCCCTTATTCTTGTTGGGGCTTGGGGGCTAGCAGGCCCCAAGCTAGGGGGTCCTAGGGGGGCCAACGGCACCCCTGGTGGGGGTTCGGAGGCGAATTGATTTATGTGATTATCTTATTTCTCTATGTGAAAATGTAAAAGCATGATATGCCAGTGTGTTAAATCCAAGGGAATGCAAATATTGAGTGCAAGATGGTGTGATCAACTGGTGGAGATTGAAAGCGGGAGGGCGACACCGTATCATGCTTCTTATTATTAAGTATATTTTTTCATTGCTTTTGCTTTTGCTTCAAATATTGTTGATTCTATGAAAGTATGAACCTTTTCCATCCTCATGTCCTAGATCAAGTCCTCTCTGGTTATGGGTGTTCACCTTCCTGTCCAAACACTCTTCTACCAGTTTATTGATAGTAGGCAACAAAAAGAAACAACCATAACTTTCTTACCTGAAATCGAAATATAGTGATCCAACCAGTCAAAATAACCAGCGCATATCCTTCAAATAAGCCAGCGTAGGCCGTTTTCATCAATAATGACCACATTGCTGATTTGCAATGCATCTTTGATAACTTTTGCATATCAACCAAAACCTAGCGATCAAGTAGTTGAAACGATCAGAAAGAACACTATGTGAATGATCGGCTTGCCATATTGATGAAAAACATATTGCTTTCTCCTCGCAATCATGCTAGAGCGTAGCCAGGCTCTGATACATGTTGAGAGGAAGAGAAAGAGGAGAAAGATAGACACAAGAGTTTTGTTGAGAGGAAGAGAAAGAGGAGAGAGACGGACACGAGAGTTGCTCCCAAGGAAGTGATTCTATTCATAGATCATAGGCATATAGAGGACTAGGCTGAGTTAGGGCAAGCTATATATAGCTCTAACAAGGTATCATATCTATGATCAACAGATTGGGAGTTAGGTCCTTGGTAGATTATTCACTATTCATGCCGAATAGCTCTGGAGGAGCTATCATGGTTGATTCTGCTCTTGCAAGTTTTCTACTTTCCTAATTATTTTTCAAAAATTCTTATATCGATCTTGCAAAATTTCCATATCAATCTTTCAAATTTTAACTTTGATTTTTTTGGGATATTAGGTATCCATATTTGGAGCATTTACCATGTACACCAGTTGGAGCTTGTGGATCAACCTTGCATAGAAAAATATGAGGATTTTCCCATCCCAAAGATCATAACAAGAGACAAGTCTTGTGCTATGTTGGAGGCCACGTAGCCTTTTCTTGGGTTTAGAGCAGCATTATTGGGTGCCCCACACCTAGCTCAGAGGTTAAGAGAGTTGACACTACACTGTATAGAGAACATTGAGCACAAATCAAGATTGGAAAAATTTTCCCCTCTTGGAATATTGTGGACTGGCTACGTGAAATTTGAAACTTTTGATGTGGTGTTGTTTATCTTCACCAATGTATGCATAATATCCACATGATTGTCTTTATGTACTGTAGCTTCTCCACTATCATCTACCTCCATATAATGTATTTTCTTTGCTATAATTTGCTCATATATTTAATGGAGGCGGCAATGGGGATGTTGCGTTCTCTACCAACTGCGAAATGCAAAGGTGGTTCCGCCACCAAAGGTGAGTCCTCTACTAGTGGTGACAAAAAGAATAAGGGCGGAAAGAAGAAGTTTCAGGGAGAATGCTTCTACTGCAAGACGAAGGGCCATATGATTGCAGATTGCCAGGTCAAGAAAGCAGATGAAAAGAAAGGTACCTTGAAGAAGACATATAAGGGGAAAGAGACAGCTAACACAACAGAAGCAAAGTTGGATCTATTTCTAGCCATTGAGGAAGACTGTTCCTCGGTTCAAGAAGCTTCAACCACTAATTCATGGGTGTTGGATAGTGGTGCCTCTAGTCACATGACCTGCAAGAAGGGTCTATATTGTTTCATGCAGCCTCTATAGAAACCCATCACTATGATGTTGGTAATAATGCAAAATGCCCTGTTGAGGGTACAGGTACGGTTTCATTTGTTTCTGTAAATGGAGATGTTAAGAAACTATCTAATGTGCTGTATGTTCCACAAATCAAGAGACATTTGCTATCAGTTGCTTCCATAATTGACCTTGACCATGAGGTGAGGTTCAATAAGACAAGAGCAAAGGTTATGGATAGTGCTGGCAATCTTGTTGGCACATGAACAACCTATATGAGCTAAGTGCTCTTATAGCCACCGTTGGAGTGGGCACAAGCAGACTTTGGCACGAAAGATTCGGCCACATCGGATTTGCAGTGCTGAAGGAGATCCAAACGCAAGGTATGGTTACTCACTTACCTGCAATAACAGAAATCAAAGAGCCGTGTGAAGCTTGCATGATGGGCAAGCAACAGAGAAAGGCATTCCCACAAGAAAGCAAGAATAGAGCAAATGATCCTCTAGAGTTGGTGCATGTTGACTTGTGTGGTAAGATGTCTACACAGGCCTTGGGGGGATCTTTCTATTTTTTATTGATTGTTGACAACTATAGTAGGAAGATGTGGGTGTACTTTCTTCGTGAAAAGGCTCAAGCTTTTGGTAAATTGAAAGAATGGCTATAGCTTATTGAAAATGAAACAAGGAGAAAAGTGAAGAAAATCAGATCGGATGGTGGTGGTGAGTTTGTTTCTACAGAGTTTGGAGATTTTTGCAAGAGCAAAGGGATTAAGCGACAAATGATGACACCACATATGCCTCAGCAAAATTCAGTTGTTGAACGCCGAATACGAACCATCGTGGAGATGGGGAGGTGTATGTTGAAAGGTCCTGGACTACCAAACCACTTTTGGGTTGAAGCTATCAATACTACGGATTACATCCTTAATCGGAGCTATACAAAGGCACTCAAAGGTAAAACACCACATGAGGCTTACATCGGTAAGAAGCCATCTAGGGTGTGAATGCTATGTGCATGTACCAGACAAAGAGAGAAACAAGCTACAACCAAAAAGCACCAAATGTATCTTTTTAGGCTATTGTGATGAGAAGAAAGCCTATAAGTTGTATGACCGAGAGGCAAAAAAGATCATAGCGAGCTGCGATGTGTGTGTGTGTGTGTGTGTGTTCAGAGAGTAGCCACATGTAGTGGAGGCAGAGAAGAGATCTTCCATTTTATCATCAAGCGAAGAGGTAATTCACTATGGACCTATCCCAGGAGCTATTAAGGAGAAGGAAATATCAGATGATAAAGGTATAAGTCACCAACTTGTTGTTACACCACCGGAAAAGCCATTGCCGCGATGGCAAAGGCAACTCTAGAACCATGATAACCAGATGCCTATGTCTGTTGAGCAGCATGCAGATGGACCAAGGCGGTCTCAGAGAATCGAGGAGCAAAGGAGGGCTTCTGCTCACATAGTCAATATGGCCTTAATGGCTAAGATTATTGCAGAAGTAAAGGAACCTATGAGTTTGGAGGAAGCACTTGCAAACCGAGATTGGAAAAATGCTATGCAAGTAGAATATGACAGCACCATGAAGAATGAAACTTGGGAGCTAGTAGATCAACCACCTAACAGAAAGGTTATTGGCACCAAGTGGGTTTGGAAGGTAAAGTACAAGGCTGATCGGACTTTGGAAAAGTACAAAGCCAGATTGGTTGCACAAGGATTTTCGCAGGTTGAAGGATTTGATTTTCAGGAATCTTTTGCTCCGACTGCCAGAATGACCACTATTCGTATAGTACTATCAGTGGCTACTTATAAAAAGTGGCTAGTTTATAAAATGGATGTTAAATCAGCATTCTTGAATGGTGACCTCAAGGAGGAGGTGTACGTGGCTCAGCCACCAGGGTTTGAGGCCCCCCATTCTGAGAACAAGGTATGTAAGCTCAAGAAGGCTTTGTACGGCGGGCTGAAACAGGCCCCAAGAGCATGGTACCAATGGATAGACAAATTTTTTCATAAATTAAACTTCAAAATATGTGCCTCAAATGCTAACTTATATGTGTACAGGAAAGGTGGAAAATCTGCTATTATTGTTCTATATGTGGATGATCTCCTTATTATAGGTGACTATGAAGACATGATCCAGCAGACAAGAAAGGCGTTGAGCATTGAGTTTGAGATGATAGACTTAGGCTTGATGCCCTATTGTTTGCGGATTGAAGTCTGGCAAGAGCTAGGCAAGATCTTCATCTCTCAGCAGAAATATGCAAGGGAGATCTCGAAGGCATTTGGTATTTCTAAGTGCAAGGAGATAGCTACACCTATGGAGGTAAATGCGAGGTTGTCTATGGAGGATGCCTCACCACTAGCAGACATTGGGAGGTACAGGAAGTTGGTCGGTAGTCTCATCTATCTATGCAACACCAATCCAACTTAAGGACACCACTTCATTTCTCCCCATCCAATTGATGACAACCCTTCACATGCATAGTCGACCTCCTATAAGAGACCCTTCACCCTCTTCATTGCCCCAAATTTTGTTGAGGATAAGCCCCTTACCCTACTTCAATTTCAAATTCATTGGAACCATCCTTGCACTCTCTCCATTTCTAGTTGCAAATCCTCTCTTGAGCTATCATGCAAGACTTCCTTCTCAAGGCAGTCAGTTCATGAATATGGTCCCAAAAAAGGGCCAAAATGTAGGATCATGTACCAATGATAGACATAGATGCAAAGCAACACTAGAGTCCCTTCTATGGTTGCCTTAATTGGCTATTGAAAATGATTTAGAAATCATTAAATTATTGAAATGGATACCTTGGTGGCAACTGGAAATGATAGGTGCTTTTGGGAATGCTTTGTTTTGTTTTCTTGGATGTGTAAAGTGGAATTGAAGGATACTAACCCCGTTCCTATGCTAGAGAAGTTGGATAGAGTTGTTAGGATGGCAAGAGCTGGCTCGAGGTCATTCCCCATGTCGTGGGAATTCACAACAAGATAAAGCAACTATAGACACGCTTGATAGATGCGCAAAATAGCGGGCGTGTCTATAGGCGCTACTAGAATAGTGAAAATACGGGTGGGTCTAATAGCGCGTCTATTTGCGCGTCTGTTAGTGCATCTATTAGCGCATCTGCACTGTGAATTAGACGTGGATTTAGATGCAAAATAGAGAATACAGAAAGTGAGATTTTGGTACAGGCTGATAAATGTACATCACTGCTTTCCAAACATTGCCCATGATTACCAAAGCACATAATTTTAAAAAAAATATCAATGCTTTTTGGCAAACCCACATATACAAAAATTAAGTGAGGTGAGGAGAATGGACAATATGTAAAAGAGTTTTGCCAATATCAATGATGGGCTATGGTTCAATATCATCCTCAATGAGATCAACCCTTGCCAAACTATCTACTTCAAAATTCAAACTAGTGTTGAGATCTACAAATACATTCAGCCCACTACTACTTGTGCTAGTACTCATGTGCTCATCAAAATCAGCATCACCAATGGCAAGCTCATCCTGACGGGGGTAATGACCTCAATATATGTATCTCCTATCGCATGATCATGCTCCTCTGTCGTATCATGGTCATCATCACCTCCATGGCCATGATCATCCTCCATACGCTCCATATTAGTAAATGTACTATACATCACTTTGGAACGTGGTGTAATAGGTATGACATGCCACCACCTATTATTATCCACCATTGGTTGATAGACAACCTAATTCAAACACAAATACAATCATGTTATTTTCCTTGCATCGAAGGTATCAAATATATAGAATTGAGTATTTTTATATGTGTACAATACCTGTTCACAATGTTGTGGTAGTACTAGTGTGTCCTTCTTACTTTGCCAAAACTTTATGGAGTCAATAGTTACAAAGCCACTTGCATGGTGTTTGATTGTTACATTAGGGCCTCTTTCCGCCACGTCCTTAAACCACTTTACTTCCAAAACATACACAAAGAAGTGTCAAAAGTCAAGCTTAATAATATCTTGGATTATGCCACAATAATCATCCATGGCTCCATTGGCTCCCTCAAAGCTAGCAATGATGCCACAAACTTGTGTGTTTCTCTTATCATCAATTCGTTGTGTTAAAAAATGCTTGCCCTCACACCATATAGCATTGAACATAGTACACTACATCAAGACAAAATCAATTAAATAAGAAATCTAAATTGTTGAAAGCTCCTAACTTATGCATAACATTCTATATACCGAACTTGCTCATGCATCCCCTACCATACTCCTATTCTTCCATTGTGATATGCATCCCCTCGTCTCTCTCTACTCTCTCCATTTCATCAAGTAGCCAATCTACATGAATATCCTTTGGAAGTGCTCTTAGATGCTAAGGGTATGGCACATGAGATCCGTGGTGTGTACGAAAGAGGGCCCTTCCTCCTTGTCTTCTTGCCTTTGCATCCTTGTATCTTATCACCCAACTTTTCATCACATCACCATTAAGCATGCAATAGAGGTTGATATTATCAAGCAAGTCCGACGTGTCTATTACTTTGCTGTGTCCTTTCCCTTGAGGCACAATAGAGGTCATCCTTAGGTCTTCATCATCTCTCCATAGTCGTGGGAGAGAGCTATCCACATCAACAAGAAACTTAGAAATATATACAAGTGACTCTTGTACCAACCAACCCTCAGCCATGCTACCTTTGGGTCTTGTATTTTGTCTCACAAAACCCTTCAAGGTCTTCATGAAGCGCTTGAGGAAGAACAACCATTGTGCATGTACAGTACCACATATAGCAATCTCATCCACCAAATGCACTATGAGATGTAGTTGGCTTGTGAGAATAGAATGTGGAAATGTCTCCTCCACTAACCAAATCACCTCCATTGACATAACTCAAGCATTCTCAAGCATGGTGGGATCTATTTCCTTTGATCTCACATACCTAGAAAGGAAAAAGTATGCAATATTGGCAATATGAACACCTTACATCCTGTAAAGTACCTCACAAGCTCACCCATCTTGTAAATACAATATTCACATTTTGTATCTTGTAAAGTACCTCACAAGCTCGCCCATCTTGTAAATACAATCTTTCATATCCTTCGATGCACTGCGAGAAATGCTAATAGGTAGTATGAACTAAACACATGAGGAATGGTTGATTAGTTGCTTCTAATTCACTCACAAATTTGGAAGGAAAAGGATATTATGCACATAAAATACTTACTTGGAGCATCTTGTGCCAATCATGAGATTTCAAGCCATATAATTGCTCTACACCTAGTTTCTTACTCTTTGTGAAGGCCCCCTTCAAACACCTCATGCATCCAGTGGGAGTACGAATTGTAGTGATAGTGCGCTTCACCGCCACCATCTCTAGCTTTGATAACCTCCATGGTGCATGAGGTAAAAAGACACACCCATTTGGCCTCTCTTGTGGCCAAGCTTCACGCATCCTCCCTGTGGTGTGTAGATCCTCCCTTATGCCCGCGGAATCTCGTGTCCCATTCCAATGTTCCCAAATATTAGATGCCACATTCTTGAAGATATGCATGGGATCAAGCAGGTGATTGATCTTGAGGTGGGACCAATATGGTAAACGATAAAAGATGGAGTATCTAAAGAAAAGATGGTGTTAGCCAATATAGGACATAATAGTTACAAACCCTTACCACCTCATGCCAAGTGGTGGAGGAGTCGTGGAACCATCCCAAATTCTCATCCAATCTCCCGCAATGAGTGACTCTGGGGGGACTTCATTCCAAGAGGCAACATATCTACGATGATCACGTGGAAGAAATCGATGGTGATTCTCATAGATGACCTTATTCAATGCGTCTGCCCATGAGGCAGCTAGCAAAGGACCACAAACAGGATATGCATGGTATTAGCCGAAAAAGAAATCAAGACCAGAGGCTAGAGGCTAAGCATGGTGACGCTTGAGGGCCATAGAGGAAAGGAGAACGTGAGGGCAAAATGTTATCATGGGAGGGGAAAAGGAATTAGAAGGGGAGGGAATGAAGAGGGAGACTATGACACAAGGGGAAAGGGAGAGGGGGAAGAGAAGCGTGTACATGATGGGAGGAGGAATGTAAATATGGAGACATCAAGGGAAGAGGACATGCTTTATTTTGAAAGGAAGGGAAGGGAGAAATCAAAGTACTAGCTAGGCTCGGGGGGGTCACTATGTACAAACCTTCTATATCACGTGCGTTCAAGACCTATTTCTAAAATCCCTTATCTGTAAAATTTTCATTAATAAAATGTACCCTTTTTCTATACAAATCTGTAAATTTTTCCCAAAATTGTTTTAAATACTCCCTTATGTGAATTAACTTTTGTAAATTTTAGATATTAAAAATGTCCTTCTGTTGAACTTACGTGCTCGGGGGGGTCAGTCATCATATGTAACCCTATCACGTGAGTTCAACAGAAGGATATTTTTAATATCTAAATTTTACAAAAATTAATTTACATAAGGGAGTATTTAAATTGATTTTGGGAAAAATTTACAGATTTATATAGAAAAAGGGTACATTTTATTAATGGAAAAATTACAGATAAGGGATTTTACAAATAGGCCTTGAACGCACGTGATATTGAGGGTTTATACATAGTGACCCCCCCGAGCTTACGTGATAGGGTTACATATGATGAGTGACCCCCCCGAGTAGCTAGGTGGCTTTACAAGAATGAGCGTGTCTCATCAAGGAATAGCCCCCTCCTTTTATAGCCAAGAGAGAGGGTCTCTCCTAATAAATGCATCCTCCCACATGCATGGTGTGTGTGGAAGAGTCTCCCATGTGGGCTAGGTGGTTACGCACTCTCAATTGTGTGTGATAACGCTTGGCCACATTTTTCCACATATATCAACTCCCATATCCCAAGTCTATGATAATCCCTTGGTCTCTTCCCAATTTTATAATACATTCAAACATCTAGGAGGACAAGTGGAGGGTTGACACAAGGAACCTTGCCACCTCATCCTACTTTTCCCATTATTTAACTTGCATCCTTGGACTATCTATACCTCCCCCACATGGGCCTATCCTATATGGAGGGAATAACCCAATATAATATCCATCTCCACCTATTTTATATTACTTCTCCCATGGACTTTGAGCCATATCTCACTAAATGCAGCCTAGGTGGAGGGGTGGCACATGGAGGAGCCATGCCACCTTACATTTTATAATATTACTACCATGGATCACACCTTATGGGTCCTCTTACGTGGAAGGGTGGCACATGGTCATGCCCTGCCACCTCAACCCTGGGCCCTATGCACACCTATTCTTCTCTAACAAGGGGAGGATCGGTTCATGTATCCCGTTCGATTTGCTTCTCGACAATTGCTCGACACCGAACGACGCTACTGAGAGGCTAACAAGCATGCCTTGTCTTTGGTTTTCTGCATTGAGAGATTGAAGCATTATGAGAGCATTATGTGGCTGGAAAGTCCTTCATTATAATCTCTAGCAATGGTCTTGCAAAGCAGGTTCTTCAATCACCAAATACCATGGGCCGGTTGGCCAAATGGTTGGCAGTTCTACAAGAATATGATTTTTCTTTCAAAATTGTAAAAGGGGGTTGTTCCAACTTGAATAATGCTTTGATTGATTTAGAGGAGTGCCTCGATGCAACCCTTGTAGCAGCCATAGAAGTGGGGGATCCATGGTATGGCGGTATCTATAGGTTTCTGACTGCTTTCTCCTTTCCTCCAGAAAGTACTAGCTATGAGAGAAAGAAGATCTCCAGAGATAGTAGGCGCTACACCCTCTTTGATGGGGTGTTGTACCGTCAAGGCATGGATGGGATACTAAGATGGGCCATTGATGTAGATGAAGTACCTAAGGTATTGAAGCATTATCATGATGGATTTTGTGGAGGCCACTATGCCAGTGAGACTATACAGCTAAGAAGATTTTACATGCTGGATACTATTGGCCAACCTTGTTCAAGGATGTCACTTTATATTGCAAAACCTGTGAACCATGCCAATTCTTTGGTAGGAAGGATTTTCGTCCTGGGCAACATCACCCAGTGATGTCCATCCATCCGTTTCAGAAGTGGGGAATAGATTTTGTCGGGCCCTTGCCCATGACTGCCCACAAAAAGAAGTATCTTTTGGTAGCCACTCAGTATGTCACTAAGTGGGCTGAAGCTATCGCCCTCCCCGCTGCAAATGGTAAGGCAGTTTCAAATTTCATATTGCAACGTATCTGCACAAGGTTTGAAACACCCATGGAAATAGTCTCCGACCATGGGAGTCCATTCTTAAATGAACCAGTGGAGTTACTCATGGATCACATGGGTATTGATCATCGCACTTCTAGCATCTATTATCCAGCATCCATGGGTCAAACGGAGTAGACCAATGGCCTCCTTTGTAATTCCATGGGAAAAATGGCCACAGGGAACAGGAGCCAGTGGGATCAGCAGGTCACAGAAGCCATATGGGCTTACAACATCACTCATAAAACATGTACAGGTCACACTACTTTTGAGTTGGTATATGATACTGAGGCCATCTTACCACTAGAGATAGAGATTCTAGCTTTGAGATTGGCACAAGAACAGAGGATGACAAAAGGTGAACATATAGAGGCCCAGTTGGTGCAACGTGAGAAGCTAGATGAAACCCGAAGCCTTGCCCTACATCAAACAGAAATTCAAAAGAATCGACAAAAGGCCCGCTTGGATGCTAAGATTCGCAAGGGATGGGAAAGACACTTTGCTAAGGGGGATGTTGTGCTATGCTTTGATAACAGATTGGACCACCAAATGGATAAGAAGTTTCTGCCACTGTAGACCAGTCCATACAAAGTCATCAAGGAACCTAGCAATGGGTATGTACAAGTTCAGGAGCTGCATGAGCCATATGGCAGGAAGGTGATCAACAAGCGTTATCTCAAGCCCTTCTTTGTGCGTGATGGACCCAGGCATGGAAATGTTGTGCATTCCCTGCGTGGGGGGGGGAACTGTTATGGATAAATTTTTCTAAGGAAAAAGGCATTAATATGTGTGTGTGTTTGTATGTGTGGCAATAGTATAATAAAATATGTGCTCACCAAACCCACGATTGATATAGAAAGTCTTTGACCAATCTGGATTGCATAGAATGGGTTCTGAAGCTAGAGCATTCTTGATTTGTGCAAACCCATGATCACAATCCTCATCCCAAGAGAAATCAACCCCATCTTTTAATAGCATAGTCATGGGTCATGTCAAAGCAGCATATTGATCAATGAAGCAGCGATAGTATCCTGCTAGATTGACAAATGAACGTACATGATGTTGTTGGAAGGCTGAAAGGAAAGCAAAGAGTGGACACAAACTCTGAATACTTGCTTATAGAATGAAGAAGAGTGAGGTCCTTAAGTAGGCACCTCATACATGCTCACTGACATCACTGATGACTTCAGAGCTCCACAATCATCTCCTCAATCTGCTCCTAGATTCTCTCAATCATCCTATGTGGCTTTTCCACCACCTAACTGCTTGTGGGCACCTAACTGTGCCTCTAGCACTCACAAATAGAAACATAAGGTGTGCGTGAGGCATACACCTTGAGATATCCCAACAAAACCCCCCTCAAGGAAATGCCTCAGGCTATGTCAAGGATACATCTAGTCTCATAGTTTCTCATGCCATCGCATGGTGGTCAAGGATAAATCTATGGCTAGGTTCTCATGCTAGCAAGGGTTCCCTTGGGTGTAAGGTAAACAAAAGGGATACAAAAAAAACCTTCCAATGGTTATCTCCCCTGCATGTACATGCACACAATGTCTACAGGAGGTACCATGGAGCAAAACATACACATGGCCTACATCATAAGGTGACCAGAGGTGTTTACAAAACACACAAAACACAATAGTTTATTTTCATTCATTTTGGAGGACTATCCAGGCTGAGTACCTTGACATAAAAAGAGAGATCTGGAGCATACATAGAGATGATTTAAAATGCATAATCTTCATGGGATGCCTCATCTTGTGGAGGCAAAATATCCATGTCAAGGCAAGGTCTTACCACATGGGCAGTGTCTAGTGCCTTATAAGATGGTACTATGATAGAACAAGTGGATCTGAAAATCATATCCTTCAAGAGAACAATTATCTTGTCATCTCCATAGTTGTGTAGAGAAGCATATCTTAGGTATCTGACCTTCATCTTTTTCTTGTACTTGGAGTCAAATAAAAGTGCCATGAGAGGGTAGATCTCTGTAGTTGCTTCCTTTTTGGCAACCATTGTTTTGGCAATCTTCAACAAGGAAGTCAGGTTGGCATTTTCATCCTTTGTAGCATAACAAGACATTGCTTTATGTTTTGGCTTTTCACATATTTTGCATAAGCAAGCCATGAGAGGGTCTAACCCAGGTATTGGCCAGTGTCTTCTCTCTTACAGGGCTTAGAATAACAACTGAAATGCTTCAAAATATAAGCATTTAATGTAGCAAAGTCTTGTGACCAAATTTCAAACAATGATGCTTCTTCTTACATGCTTCATAGAGGTGGCTAAAATGAATACTTTCCAATCAAAACCAAGTCTAGAAATTCAAAACAAACTGAAGCCACACTTGTACTGAAGTTATTGAAAGTTTCAAAAAACCAGAAATGCTAGAGTAGCATTTTATGTAGCATCATCTTCAAAAACTTGTCCAAAACTGTCAAAACTAAAAGGCTGAACTTGGAGGGCTTGTAGCTCACTCTTCAAAGTAAGGAAAAGAGGGATTTTTGAAGCAAAAGAAAGCTCATATACCAGAGAGGGTCCAGCACAGAGGTTGGATGAAATGGTGTGCACTTTTGCCCGGGAGAGTTGCTACAGGCTGAAACTGAGTTTTGACGATTTCTCCCTCGTTACTGAACCAAATGACCTGAAAAATGGCTCAAAATCTTCGTCTTGAGGTCGCCCATCTACTCCTAAGAGGGCTCAGGCAATGGCGGAGCAGGCAGGGAGTATTGAGCAACAGAAAAAATTCGCTGTTTGGAGAATGGCAGCCACCACAGACGTTTTTTCTTCAATTGCTTGCAGGTGGAAGTTTGCCCATACTAGAGGAGTTTCCAGCTCAGAGGGTTTGGGCAATGGTCGTTTGTAGGTGGAGAACCAAGCTCTCAAAGATTTTGGGAAGAAAGAGGAAAATGGAGAAGAAGAAGATGAAGAAGAAGAAGATGATGTGGCAGAAATGGGCTCAAGGGGGATCAAATGGCTCTGATACCATGTTGGAAGGCTAAAAGGAAAGCAAAGAGTGGACACAAACTCTAAATACTTGCTTATAGAATGAAGAAGAGTGAGGTCCTTAAGTAGGCACCTCATACATGCTCACTGACATCACTGATGACTTCAGAGCTCCAGAATCATCTCCTCAATCTGCTCCTAGATTCTCTCAATCATCCTATGTGGCTTTTCCACCACCTAACTACTTGTGGGCACCTAACTGTGCCTCTAGCACTCACAAATAGAAACATAAGGTGTGCCTGAGGCATACACCTTGAGATATCCCAACAGATGTTTGGTTGTTGGTGCGGAGAGCTTGAGGATGGCTTCTACCTTCTCGGGGTCAGGCTTGACACCCTCATATGAGACAATATGTCCCAGTAACCTCCCTTGAGTGGCTCCAATAGTGCATTTCTCCAGGTTGAGACTCCCATTCGCATCATTGACCCTTTGGAAGGCCAACCTAACCTTCATGACGTGCTCCTTACGTGACGAGAATATACAAAAATCATCTAAAAACACCTCCAAGAAATCCCCCAAATAAGGAGCAAACACCATCTGCATAAATCTTTGAAAGGTAGCAGGAGCATTGGTGAGGCCAAATGGCATTACTTTGAATGCAAATGTCCCGCAGGGTGTGGCAAATGTGGTTTTAAGCACATCTTCTTCGGCAATTCAAATTTGATAAAACCCAGAGTAACCATCACAAAAAGTATACATCTCATGACCACTTACCTTCTCAAGAATGAGGTCTTGAAAGGGAAGAGGATGATGGTCCCTCTTGGTGGCTGCATTGAGTTTCTTATAGTCAATGCAGACCCGCCACTTGTTGTTTTTCTTTGGGGTGACTACCACTGGTGAAACCCATTCAGTATTGTGAACTGGAACAATAAACCCAGCTTCTACAAGCTTCTGCAACTCCGAGCGCAAAGCATCAGTTTGTAGGGGCCCTAATCTATGATACTTCTGAGCCACAGGCTTCGCATTAGGCTTCAGCTCTATCTTGTGCTCTATGGCAGTCACATGGCAAAGGTGGTGGTAGCTAGTTGCCAAGAGGTCAGGGAAATCTTTGAACATTTCTAGGAACTCATCTTTCTCACTTGGAGTGAGGTCTGGGGAAAGCATAGATTCAAGCTGTTGAGGACTAGCTGTTACCTTTTCTATAGGTGGTGGGGTTAGAGACACCCCCATCATGTAAACTTCCTCCTCTGAGAACTCCTCCCCCCTGTCTTATTCTTCCATTGATTCAGACACCAAGGATGAGAGAGTATCACTGTCTTGCTCCTCTTCTTCTTCTGGTTCCATGGCACCTGGTTGCACCGGGATCTTCTCCTTAGAAGCACCAAAAGACATGTGTCCTGTCTTCCAATAGCTGACTGCATCACTCTTTCTCAACCATGGTCTCCCAAGTATGGCTAGGTAACTCCTACCTGTATCTTCAATGTCCACTACATAGAAATTGACGGTGGTGGTCAACCCATTGACAGTGATGGACAAATCCTCAATGACTCCCAGGGTGGCGAGTCGTCGACCATCTACTACCTGGATTCGAGTGGAGGAACTCCTTGTACATTTCAAATTCAATTTCTTCATGATTCGGGGCACCATGATATTACATGCAGCTCCCCCATCAACACACACATTTTTGACACGGCAATTATCTATGATGACATCGACTGTATGTGGGTGCCGATCAATTTCTTTAGAGATAGAAGATACCTCTCTTACCTTTCCCTTTTCTTGTTCCTCCTTGTTGAGAGCCCTTGCTGTAGCTCACGTCTCACCTTAGGGCTTAATGCTATTAGTTGAGGGAGTGTGATGCTCAAAGAATGATGAGCAAGGTCCTGAATGATAGAATAGTCTTCTTGCCCCGATCCGATGGGAAAATCTGAGGGCGACCACTTACTGCTACGAGATCTTTTAGTCTTCTCTATTGGTGGGTCTACCATCTCAGCATCTGAGGGCACTGAGAAGGACACCTTCTTCCTGGGGCGGCCTGGTCCATGGTTTGGAGAGGGGTTCGAGGTGGTATGACTTCTTTTCCCGAGGTCAAGGATCTCTACATCAGAATCCTCAGTGCCAGATTCACTTAGAAGATTCACCCTTGGAATATTGGGACATTCCGTGTGATAATGACCTTTCTGGTGGCACTCGTAGCATACAACATTAGCTCGGTCTCTTGGAGGGCGGTTGGCTTGATTTTTGATGCTCACCATCTCAAGCCGAAGATCATTCAGGGCCTTGGCTAGGTCATTGACTCCGGGTTCTTTTGCAAGAGGGGCCTCTTTAGCTGGAGGGGCCGAGGGAGTAGAAAGGAGGGGGGCTCATGGGCGAGAGGCTGGGGAAATCTTCGAGGCGGAGGGTGAGAATATAAACCTTGTTGAGGGTAAGCATCTAAGGGAGGACCATACATTTGAGGTGGAGGTGGTGGATACATCCCTGATGAGGGGTGGGGGTATGCCCCCGAGTTAGACCCCCCAGGTTGTTGTTGCAAGAATTGAGGGGGTTGCGGAGGGACAATCATCTTCTTTGAAGCGGGATCAGACTGAACTTTATCAAACTTTTGAGCAATCTCATTTGCTAGCACCATAGTTTCTGGATTCTCCCATTTAAGCTTGAGGCGGAATTCGTCACTTGCTCCTGCTACAAGGTAGCCCAACACATGCTGAGTCATTCCAGCTTGAAATCCGGCATTGTCCTCCTGTGTGGCAATTAAACGATCCAGGAGCACGGCCTCTCGATCCACATATCGACTCACCATCTCACCTTCTGACTGCTTCAAGTTTTCCACCTACAGGTACACATTCTCCGGCTCCTCTTCTTTTCTGAAATACTCAATCATCGCTGCTGTCAACCTTGGCCAGCTTTGGTGAACGTCTTCGGCCTGCTTCTCATACCACACTTGAGCCAAACCCTCCAGAAATGTGGGAAGAACCAACAGCCATCTGTCTTCAGTAAGAAAGTTGAGAGAAACACAACGGCGCTTGAAGGCCACAAGATACTCATTTGGATTTTCTTCAACCCATCCACAAAACAAGGGAATGTCAACCATGCTTGGAAAATGGAAAAGAGAGAGACGAAATGAGGCTTATCTATGGGCAAACAATGGAAAGAGTTAGCTTGAATTGAAAATCAGGTGAAGATACATCCACAAAGCACACATAGGCAGGGTAGGGTGTGACTGGTGTATTGTGAAATACTACACGGGAAGAATTTTCAGCATAGAATAGCTCATAGACAATCTTGAAGGGACCAACCCTCATGATATCGCAGCCATCTTTACAAGCAAGGGTTAGAGACGCGACGCTGCATGAGGTTGTTCATCAAGGCAAACAAGAATGCCATGACAAATGTCAACAGTTGGAGAACTTGCACATCACCTTCAGCTTCTTCCAGTTCTTGTAGTCGCCATGCTATTTCTTCAAGGGGTGTGCGGTCTGGCATCCTTCTTTTGAGCAATGTCCTTGAGGACCTTTTTGATGATCTTCCGAAGTCGGTAAACTCGTATCAAGTATGCCCAACACTTAGTTTCATGATGACCACAACCTTTGCATTCCTTACAAATCATCACCCTCCTTTGTGGCTTGTAGCTTTGTTGGGGTGGTGCTTCCACTCGCGTCATGCATGATTGAAGTACAAGCTTCTCGTGCCAAGAAATCATCAACTATATTTTGAGCTCGAGGGATATGCTGAATTTTTACCTCTTCAAATTGCTGGCACAGTTCCAATGCTTGTTGATGTCGTGGAACCAAGCCTTTGCTCCGCACGTTCCACCTTCCCCTAACTTGTTCACACACTAGTTGAGAATCTCCTTGCACCTCAAGTTGCTTGATGCAATGCTCTTGTGCCTTTTGTAGCCCAAAAATGAGTGCCGAGTACTCAGTCTGGTTGCATGTACTTGCAGGTGCAGACTTGCTATAACAATGCTCCTCACCACCCGGTGAAGTGAGCTTCACACCCTTGCCAGCAGCCTTGGTGGAAGGTTTGTAAGCTCCATCAAATTAAAGGATCCAAGATTTCATCACACCAAGACTAAAATCCGGACATCCCAAGTTTCTCAGTAGTCCAAGATAGGTAGAAGGAGAGGGTGGGGAGAATTCAATACTTGAGCCAAACGTTCAGCACCAAATAAACTGGCAATCCTTTGTTGATAGTTTATCTTTAGACCAAAAAGAATTACAACTTGAAGCTCAAAATGAGGCACAAAGGGTTGATTAGGTACAAATGGATTCCTTGGTCAAAACATTACCAACCATAGCCAAAGCCTAGAAACCTTTGTAGTGAGATTGAGAATAAACCATTCAAGACGAGCTTATCCACAGGAATTAATAAGCATATGTGCCAAATCTCCCCCCAAGCCAGGGGAGCATCCCACCCTTCGAAGAAGGACACCCTTTTAATTACCTCCGAAGCAACAAGTAGCTCGATCACCGTACAATGAGTAGAATTGAAATCAAAGTTCTCCCAGCGTATCAGTAATTCTTCACCTTGAATCATCCACGGTGTATCATCCCACCCGTCATCTCCTTGAGCAATGCACTATACAATCAGTTGTTGTAGATTGACATGAAGATCAAGAAAGAGATCTCGCCCATTGGTAGCCGTAAGGCGCGGAGGACCAAACACCAAATCCTTGAACTCGTCGAGAAGTGACATAAATATCCGCCCTCTTCGTGGGTTGTGCGTCCGTGAAGTGAACTTGAAAAAGTTCATAATCAGCAATCTAGTAGGAGATATGAATAGAGCACATGAAGTGAAGTACTTTTGCTTTTTACAGCATGTGAAAACTCCCTACGGTTAGAGAGTTACAGTTTTCGAGATTTCAATATATAAACAAGAATCATTACATTTTCATCACTTCTTATCTGCTGGCCCAATGGTAAGTCTCCCTTTTGTGAAGGGGGAGGTCTTGGGTTCAAATCCCACTCTTTAATAAAAAGAGAGGAGAGGAGAGGAGAAGGAGAAGAGAAAGAGAAGAAGAAGAAGAGGAGAGAGGGGGGGCACGGGATCTATTACAGTTTTGCAGAAACCCGTAAAAACAGTCCGCGACCAGAATGTTCGTAAGCTGAAAGGAAAGGAAAGAGTGGACACAAACTTAGAATACTTGCATTACTTGCTTGTAGAATGAAGAAGAGTGAGGTCCTTAAGTAGGCACCTCATACATGCTCACTGACATCACTGATGACTTCAAAGCTCCACAATCATCTCCTCAATCTGCTCCTAGATTCTCTCAATCATCCTATGTGGCTCTTCCACCACCTAACTGTGCTTGTGGGCACCTAACTGTGCCTCTAGCACTCACACATAGAAACCAAGGTGTGCCTGAGGCATACACCTTGAGATATCCCCACAAACCCCCCCTCAAGGAAATGCCTCAAGCTATGTCAAGGATACATCTAGTCTCATAGTTTCTCATGCCATCTCATGGTGGTCAAGGATTAATCTATGGCTAGGTTCTCATGCTAGCAAGGGTTCCCTTGGGTGTAAGGTAAACAAAAAGGGATACAAAAAGAACTTCCAATGGTTATCTCCCCTGCATGTACATGCACACAATGTCTGTAGGAGGTACCATGGAGCAAAACATACACATGGCCTACATCATAAGGTGACCAGAGGTGTTTACAAAACACACAAAACACAATAATTTATTTCATTCATTTTGGAGGACTATCCAGGCTGAGTACCTTGACATAAAAAGAGAGATCTGGAGCATACATAGAGATGTTTTAAAATGCATAATCTTCAAAGGATGCCTCATCTTGTGGAGGCTCATCAAGTGAAAGTAGATTTGCTTTTTCTGTCTTTGCTTTGGCTCTGCAAAACTTCTCATTATGGTTGTTCTTGCCACAGTGCTTGCATGGATTAATTTTGAAGCAGTCCTTTGAAATGTGATTTGTCTTTCCACAGTGATTGCAAGGGGTATACTTGCCCTTCTGGACTTTTACAGCATAAAGAGTGTCATTGCCTTTCCTGAGCTCCATATGCCTTTCTTCTTCTTGGAGAGCAGAGATAATACCTTCAAGATTAGGATTAGGAAGATTTTTCAAAGTGGTAACTATGTGATCATAATCTTCAGGCATACTCTTAAGTAACACTGCCATAGCATCATCTGGAGTAATAGGAGAGTTGATAGAAGCTAATTGAGTCATAAGACTCCGCATATAGTTGACATGAGCTGCCAAAGTAGTACCACTAACCATCTTCAATTCAAAGAAAGAGATTTTAAGTGATAGTTTAGAGATGTGAGAGCTAGCACCAAAAATCATGTCAAGCTTCTGCCAAGCTTCTGAAGGAGACTCCAAGTCAGAGATATGGTGAATATAATCATCTCCTAAAGCAAGAGCAATGATACCATATGCTTTTTCTTCTCTAGTTGGATCCCTTGCCGGTCGTGTCGGAGTTGAGGATTCTCCAGCATTGGAGGCCCTAGAAGAAGCGGTAGGAGTAGGTTTGACAAGTCCCCATAAGTTCTTCCTCATCAATGCAAATTTCACCTTCATCTGCCATGTGTGGAAGCCCTTTCCATTGAACTTCTCTAGATTCAATAGGGTAGCCATGAGAGGGTCTAACCTAGATATTGGGCAGTGTCTATCTCTCTTACAAGGCAAAAAATGACTGAAAGACTTCCAAAATATGAGCACTTGATGTAGCAAAGACTAGTGACCAATATTCAATCAATGATGCTTCTGCTTACATGCTTCATAGAAGTGGCTAAAATGAATACTTTCCAATCAAAACCAGGTCTAGCAATTCAAAACAAAACTGAAGCCACACTTGTACTGAAGTTATTGAAAGTTTCAAAAAACCAGAAATGCTAGAGTAGCATTTTATGTAGCATCATCTTCAAAAACTTGTCCAAAACTGTCAAAACTAAAAGGTTGAACTTGGAGGGCTTGTAGCTCACTCTTCAAAGCAAGGAAAAGAGGGCTTACTAAAGCAAAAGAAAGCTCATATACCAGAGAGGGTCCAGCATAAAGGTTGGACGAAATAGTGCGCACTTTTGCCCGGGAGAGTTGCTATAGGCTGAACTTGAGTTTTAATGATTTCTCCCTCGTTATGAACCAAATGAGCTGAAAAATGGCTCTAACTCTTTGTCTTGAGGTCGCCCATCTACTCCTAAGAGGGCTCAGGCAATGGCGGAGCAGGTAGGGAGTATTAAGCAGTAGAAGAAATGGCAAAAAATGCGCTGTTTGGGGAATGGCAGCCACCAAAGAAGTTTTTTCTTCAATTGCTTGCAGGTGGAAGTTCGCCCATACTAGAGGAGTTTCCAGCTCAGAGGGTTTGGGCAATGGTCATTTGTACGTGGAGAACCAAGCTCTCAAAGATTTTGGGAAGAAAGAGGAAAATGGAGAAGAAGAAGATGATGTGGCAGAAATGGGCTCAAGGGGGATCAAAGGGCTCTGATACCATGTTGGTAAGCTGAAAGGAACGGAAAGAGTGGACACAAACTCAGAATACTTGCATTACTTGCTTGTAGAATGAAGAAGAGTGAGGTCCTTAAGTAGGCACCTCATACATGCTCACTGACATCACTGATGACTTCAGAGCTCCACAATCATCTCCTCAATCTGCTCCTAGATTCTCTCAATCATCCTATGTGGCTCTTCCACCACCTAACTGTGCTTGTGGGCACCCAACTGTGCCTCTAGCACTCACACATAGAAACCAAGGTGTGCCTGAGACATACACCTTGAGATATCCCAACACAGAAGACGCAGGAGCCCAAAAAAACATCGCGATCTATCCACGATGCGCACGGGTGTACACAATGGATGCGCAAATGCATGCATGGGAGCACAAATGTTGCAATTCTACAGCTGCGATCGATACGAGCAGAAGATTTGCCAGCCATAATACACGTGGGAACCGCAAGCAGAAAGCAGGCCGACTGGAAGCACAGAAGCAGGGCAGTTTTGCAGTCGTAGAGACAGGGAAAGCACATAGTTTGGAGGCAAAAAAGAAGAGAAATGCGCATGGAAGAGGCCGCAGTGCCACACCCAGTCGTAGGAGTAACAGATTTTATACCACTAGCCGTGGAGATTTCGATCCCAGCTGCCACACCATTTCTATTAGCCGGAAAAGAAATCAGGACCAGAGGCTAGAGGCTAAGCATGGCGACGCTCAAGGGCCATAGAGGAAAGGAGAACGTGAGGGCAAAACATTATCATGGGAGGGGAAAAGGAATTAGAAGGGGAGGGAATGAAGAGGGAGACTATGACACAAGGGGAAAGGGAGAGGGGGAAGAGAAGCATGTACATGACAGGAGGAGGAATGTAAAGATGGAGACATCAATGGAAGAGGACCATGCTTTATTTTGAAAGGAAGGGAAGGGAGAAATCAAAGTACTAGCTAGGTGGCTTTACAAGAATGAGCGTGTCTCATCAAGGAATAGCCCCCTCCTTTTATAGCCAAGAGAGAGGGTCTCTCCCAATAAATGCATCCTCCCACATGCATGGTGTGTGTGGAAGAGTCTCCCATGTGGGCTAGGCGGTTACGCACTCTCATATGTGTGCGATAATGTTTGGCCACATTTTTCCACATATATCAACTCCCATATCCCAAGTCTATGATACTCCCTTGGTCTCTTCCCAATTTTATAATACATTCAAACATCTAGGAGGACAAGTGGAGGGTTGGCACAAGGAATCTTGCCACCTCATCCTACTTTCCCCATTATTTAACTTGCATCCTTGGACTATCTATACCTTCCCCACATGGGCCTATCCTATATGGAGGGAATAGCCCAATATAATATCCATCTCCACCTATTTTATATTACTTCTCCCATGGACTTTGAGCCATATCTCACTAAATGCAGCCTAGGTGGAGGGGTGGCACATGGAGGAGCCATGCCACCTTACATTTTATAATATTACTACCATGGATCACACCTTATGGGTCCTCTTACGTGGAAGGGTGGCACATGGTCATGCCCTACCACCTCAACCTTGGGCCCTATGCACACCAGATTTTATTATACTATTGCCACACATACAAACACACACACATATTAATGCCTTTTTCCTTAAATAAATTTATCCATAACAATGGTAACCAGATGTAGTGAGACCTGAACAATAGATGCAATTAAGAGTTGAAGGTGGGTTTAGGGTGCCACATCGATTGCCTACTCATAATTAAAAGTGCAATGCTTACCTGAACACTTCCCATAGCCTGGGAAGTCATGCATCGTCCACATCAAGACTGCTTTGCAGTTGAAGTCTCATGACGAGGGAGGCCTACTAACATCATGCACCTTGATACCTCTCCAAAGTATCTCTAGCTCATCAGTCAAAGGCTCCAAATAAACATCAGGATTTTTTAATTTATGTTTCCCTAGAATTAGAAGGGATAACATAACATGTCCTTTCTTAATCGCCATAGAGGGTGGAAGATTATAATTCACCAATATCATTGGCCATACACTATAAGAGGTGCTTTTGAGACCAAATGGGTTCACACCGTCCATACCCAATCCAAGTCTCAGGCTCCTAGGTTCTTCCTTGAAGCTTGGCCATGTGTCTTCAATATGCTTCCACACAGGAGTGTTTGCGGGAGTTCTCCACTTGCCATCAGTTGATCAATGGGAGGAATGCCATGACATGAGCTCTACAATGGATTTGTATTTGAACATATGTTGGATGCGAGGGATTATGGGAAAATGTCACAAAACCTTACGAGGCACATCCAAAGTTTTGAGATCTGCTCTATATCTTGCCTCTCCACAAATAGGACACTCTCTTGCATCCTTATGTGGTCCACAAAATAGAATGCAATCGTTGACGCATGCATGGATGCGCTTGTAATCTAATCCTCCAAGAGAGGTCACATGTTGCCTTGCCATATCTCTTGAGGTCAATAATTTATTCTCCTTTGGAAGCATTTTACACAATAGCCTGCACATGAAGACCATAAATGAGAAAAAGCATTCGCGTAATTGACCCACTAGCATAATTCACCATGTTTGCAAAATAGACTTTAAAGCTTACTTGAGTAATGCATTAAAACTTGCATTGCTCCATCCATAGATGGTCTGCAAGTTTAGTAACTCGAGGCATGTAGAACAAAGAACGTGCACCCCTCAAACAGTGGAGTTGATGCTGCGGTAAAGAGATCGTCCTGCTCCATGCTATCATCCCTACCTGAGGATTCATGGACATATAGATCTTGCATCATATCATCAAACACCTCCTCCTCCACGGCCTCATGATGTAATGGCAGAGGGATACTATCACCATCACTCCATGCATCCGTAATAGTCCCTCCTGAAGCTGATCCCACCTCATATCGCCAACGCTTTGCCTCCTCACGACAAGCATAGGGCAACATATGTGGGTGTGGCACTGCATCTTGTATCAAATGAAAACGGGATCATAACTCAAACACATGAACACCCATAGGTATCTCAATCAACCTTAACTCTTTAACACTTACCATGTTTACGGTTGCATCCCATTCTCCATACTTTGAGATGTGATTGAGTGTAATTCTGTGTGCACGATACATGCTTCCTCAACATCGATCACACATACATTTGGTTTTTTTCTCCAACCACATTTCGCGATGGTGAATATGGAGTCCCATCAATGAGGGGAGGGGGTCGCTCTTTGAAATTTGAATTTCAATTTTTGAATCTCCCTACCTCCCCATCTCTCCCTCCGCCTCCCTCCTCTGTCTCCACCTCCCTCTCCCTCTCCCTCTCCCTCCTCCGTCTTGCTCCTCCTCCTCCCTCTCCCCTCCTCCTCCTCCTTTTGGCTCCTCATCCTCCCTCCTTCCTCTCCCTTCCTTCTCCAACCACCCTACTCCCTCTCTTTTGCTCCTCCCTCCTGTAGTAGCTCTCCCCTCCTCCTCCCTCCTACAACAACTCTCCCCTCCTCCTCCCTTTTGCAGTGCATCTCCTTCCCTCCCTTCACCAGTCACCCTATTCTCCTCCTCCTCTTCATCTAGGCCTACCCTACTTCTCCTCCTCCCTCTTCCTTGCTACTCTCTTCATTTCATTGCTCCATCTTTGCTAGCTCTCCCCTACATTTCAGCCTACATCATGGATACCTCTCCTTGAGTACTCATGGCACCATTCGAGGACATATCCAACAAGTACCATGTGAGCTTACAACTAGAGGTTGAACATGCAAGCACACTCCTAGTTGGGATCTAGTGGAACTTCTTGAAGTGTGCTCCATAGTCTTCGATTGCAAGGCAAGAAGCATCTTGATCTTTGGATGGATGGAACCTTGTATCGTTCTCGTATCGTTCAGAACCTACCACCCAAAAGAGTCCTCCTTTTCATATAGTGCATGAGGTTGTTTGGTTTGTTGGCAACAAACATGCTGGATTGCTCGATTATTGCAATCGATTGAACCATTCTAAGACATTAGCTATGCAAGCAAGCGATGTGCATAGAGCCCAAGCAAAAGAACTAGCACATTTGGGAAATATTACTATTGTGGCAATGCATAGTAGTATGTAGGATCTCCAATTGCAAAACAAGGAACTCAGTGACAAAGCACGTGCACTGGACTTGGAGCGATAAGAATTGGAAGAATCAATCCATAAGCTCGCTGAAAGAAAACAAGATTTGGAAAGGCCTATCTATGGCCAAGTTCAACATGCTATGGAGAAGGAACAAGAGAAGTTGATAAAACGAGTACAAGATTCAAGGGAACACCTTTGGAACTGAAGGAGAGCAAAAGACAATTGCAATCTATGGATGCATTGTGAACCAACGGTGGTGCCCGAAAGAGGAGAGTACAGGATGCAAGGTTAGTTCCCCAAATTTTTAATGAAATTTCTTACTCCAAAATATTCATGGTGTTGCATTGTTTCCACTAAGACTCATTTGTACTCTATTTTAGGAATCTCATGGAGGATGTGATGGGAAGAATGGAAATGGATGATAGTGATCCTTCATATGTTCTAAGAAGTTTAATAAAGCCAAGTGACATCGTTGAAGTGTTGAAGGACCCTAGAAAAGAAGGGCTACGTGAACAAGTTGCTAGAGAGGTAATGAAGGAATTCAAGGGCCTCGTGCAAGCAAAGGAGGTACTTGGAGCTTGTGATGCTGCTAGTGTAAGTTGGTAATCTTACAACTCTATTTTTAAATGTTCAATTCTGCTATGGAGGAAAAGTATAAGATATCTACAATGCCATTGCCGATATCTTGGTCTGTAAGGCTTGCACATTAAGAAACAAACCAATGTGCTAGAGAAAGGCTTGGAGGATACCATTGTGTAAGTCACACGATGACTTGGAAGAGTAAAAAGAAATCTGGCATCCAAACGTTTGAGATGAATGCTTTCAATAATGTTTACATGGATGTAGAGAATTTGCAAAGAGCCATGATCAAATTCTATGGGATGAGAGAAGAAGTTAAGAGAAATTCCGACAGAGCAGATGGCAATAGGTCTTTTTGAAGACGCAAACTTATGCACTATCCACGCCAAAAGAGTAACACTAATGGACAAGGACCTTGCACTTGCCAAGCGCATCTGCTCCAATTCATCCCTTAGGCCCTAGATGTTGTTTAGGTTCACTTGGTGTATTTGAATCAGTTTTTAAATCTCTACCCTTTTAGGCCAATGAATAAAAAATATTTTTATGTTCTATTACTGTTCCCATGTTGGATCCAAGGTCAAAACCGTCTATGGTGCATATGGAGCCTATTTGACTGCACCAGGGTGAGATTCTTCCTAGATTACTCAAAAATGACCATTATAGTGCCCTCTAGGAAGGACCACTCCACCATGTCATAGGCCTTCTCAATGTCCAAGAGAAGGACGTTTAGCAGCTGTGACTCCTCCCTGGACCAATCCACTGCCTCCCAAAACGTGAAGATGTTGTCTAGGATGCTACGCTCTAGGACAAACCCAGTCTGTGTGTTGTGGATGATGTTGATAAGATGATTCCATAACCACAATCTCAAGACCTTGGTGAGGATATTGTATGCATTATCAAACAGAGTGATCAGTCTCCACTATTGGATGTCTGAACTATCTCCCCCTTTGGGATCGAACAAATCCACCCCCTACTCAAGAACTGAGGGAGAAATCCTGTGTCAAATATCTCTTGGCAAGCTAAATGGAAAGGGGTGGATATAATCTCCCAGAAGTTCCGAAAGAAGGCCGGAGTCAAGCCATCCTCACCTGGGAACTTCTAGGTTGGGAGAGCCTTAAGGGCTTCTCTTAGCTCATCATTTGTGAAAGGATCCTCAAGTCTGCAGCATGAATCCTATGAGAGTACTGTTGGAACGTGATCCCAGACTACATCTCGGGCTACAAGACCAATTGGGGTCATCCTCTCCATCTGAAAGAGCTGGCTGTAAAAACCAGTGGTTACGTCTAGAATCTCCTGCGGTTCAATGTGCATGATGCCCTGTGAGTCCTGGAGACGCTGTAGTTGTGTGCCTATGCTGATTGGGGCCTAGTGGTTTGAAAGAACTGCTTCATCATCCTATCCCCTTGTTGCACCCACCGGGCCCAAGAGGAGTGGTAGGAGAACTCAGCCTGCCATAACTCCATGTCCTGAAGCTCAAGACAAGCGCTCTCGAATCTGTCTCTAAGCCACTAAGAACCTGGGTCTTGTTTCCTGAGCCTCTCGATGGAGGCAAGGTCTCTCCTTAAAGCCCGGTCACGCTCCTTAAGAGTCCTCCTCTTCTTAAGGGCATGAGCCTGTAGCTCCTCACTGCTCCTTTGAATCTCATTGGCCACTCACGCAACCTAGCCCTTGCATGGTGTCAGCTCTGACTGCTCCCAAATCCTTGCCATGACCTGCTGGATCTCCTTGTCCTATAGGTGGTCTTCTAGAATGTGGACCATCTTCTAGGGGAGACCTCGGTAGGGCTAATCCAAGTGAAGTACCATTGGAGAGTGGTTTGACATCGTGGTACATGCCAAAATCTCGATAAATCCACCCTTATGTGGTGCCTAGTCCCCAACATAGAAATGGTATAGTCTCTCAAGCAATCCATCGTGTCTCCTCTGTCCAAAAGAGAAGAGGATGCTTCTTGGTGTCCTATTGAAATCTGACTCTCTCCACGGGTCTCAGCCAGTGATCATGAAAATGAATTGCCCCCAGGTCATCGAGTAGCTCCATGGAGTCCACTTTTAGAAGCACATTCAAGTGCAATTTCATGCAAACACTATCGTTGTCTTAGCAGCTTTTAGCCTTAAAATCTCACTAAGAGAGAGAGAACCATGATTGCACTCAGGTGCAGAAGTCCATTCATGAGGAAAATCTTGTCCTAGCCACTTGTTGGCATGTTTGTCCTAAGAAGCTCTGCAAAACATGTGCAAAAATATTAGTTATATCCCATTTTCAAGTCAAGCAACTCATCCTTGGTATTAGAGCTACAAGTGGGAGAATGGAGAAAATTGAGAAATATTATATCTAGCTGGAGCACTGTACTAATACTATAGGAATATTATGGAAATGGGTCGTCAAGCCCTTGCCTTGGCTATAACAAACTATGTCATCTGGTGGGATGATCCCGCACTATGTAGTTCACACAAAGTGCTTCCTACACATCTGCTCTAGTTATCAATGTTTGCACGGACACATCGTGGGTCTTGCTCTAGTTACCAATGTTTGCCTGGACACATTTTGGGTCTCCTCAAAGGGTTCATAGGCCTCTACAGTGCTATCTTCACATAGATCTACACAACCTTCTATGCCCCCAATCAAACATCTTACCTCTTCATCATCGCCATAGGTCCTACTATGGTGGCTATATTTGTTTATATGTTCATCATCTGCCAACCTCCATTACAAAACCTCTAGTTGGTCATTTCTGCAACTCAAAACATTTTCACACTCATCGCTCCCATATTCCAAAACCAAGGTACCTATCCACTTGGAATTGCGAGGATGTATGTTAGTAGCTCGGACATTCTGCAAACAAACACTACAAGGCATAGGCCCTTTTTCGACAAAAATACCGACGCTTTTTACATTAAATTTTTTTTTTCACGGGCACAAACGTCGTTATTAAAGTCGTTAAAAGCGTCGGAAAAGAACCTTCGCTATATAGCGACGCTCTTAATCATCGCTATATAGCAACACTGATAATCGTTGCTATATAGTGACACTGGTAAACGTCGCTATATAGCAATGATTAACAGAACTAAACAAAAAGGATTAGTGGGGCTAAACAGGGCTTGCTATGGCCCTGTTTAGCCCCACTAATTCTTTTTTTTCTTTTGTAATTACAAAAAAAAAAAATTTATAACAAAATTTCCCTTGTGAAAAGGGTGATACAAAATCGGTCAAATGAAATGATCGAGCAACAAAAGCATATACATGTCGAACATATACAACATTGTTTGTTACAAAATTACCCTTTCGAAAGGGTGATACAAAATTGCTCAAACGAGCGAATATACAAAATGACATACATGGCAAAGAAAATGCAAACTGCTACTACTACTACTACTCATCTGAATCGTCCTCGTCCTCGTCCTCGTCTTGTTGGCCTGATCCTTGGTCCTCGTGAGCTGCGCCTTCTTCCTGATCCTTGTCACGTGCATCTAATCCCTAGCCCTGGTGATCGCTCGCCTCCGATGATGGTACACTTGAGCTTTGACCCTAAGAGTGAACCATATAAATTGAAAATTAGATTGGAACTTAAAGAATAAAACAATTATTTAAGAAATGAGATTATAAGTAGGAGTAGACTTATACCATGCAAGCAGCTACCTCAGCCCAATCGACCGTCGCTTCCTACGCCTCTTGCTCAATAAACCACGGCTTTGTTCCTATGTGAAATGCGCATCGCGTCTCTGCATCTGTAGGAAGACGACCCATCGCAGCTTGCTGTGGATCCAATTTATGAGAGTTAGATTTAGCTAAAGTGCATGTAATATGTAGTAAAACAAATAGAACAATACATTAAATGAGAAGAAGTAGACTTACCACGGTTGCCTCGAACGCCAACCATTTGCCTGCACCAAAGTGCGAAGTACCTACGATGTCCAGCCGTCTCTTTGCAGCCCTCCTCTGACCCTCGAACATTTCGGGATGGTCCCTATTCTGCTTCTTGAAGAACTTCCAATCAGCTTTGTCTGCCCAGCTGGGTTTAGCCAACCCCTTTGTGATGGAAGTACGCAAGGTTGATCTACGATGCTTCAAGACAAAACCCATGCAGACCAAACCCATGCACTCTGGCATATAATCCTCATTAAACTCCCAATTTGGCGGGTTAGGGTATTTTTGTTTTAATTCATTGATGACCGCCTGCTTCTTTTGGTCATCTTGATACCGCCAATCGGTAGCAATGCCACTCTTGAAGTGATGGCTCATCAATCGCCTCATGGTGGCCATCACTGCTTTGCCCTTTCTATCTTCTATTATCTCTCCGGCAGCCATGATTTGATAGGAGAGATTCCCTGATGAGTAAGGAGGACTGATGGTAGCAGAGTCAGAAGGAGTGGAAGCTGTGCGAGTGCTTCTGGAGCGAGGAGTAGCAGTGGGAGTAGGAGAGGGCAAGGGACCTGACTGATACTATGTCTCGAGACAGTGGAGACCTGTAGGAATGTGAGTGTGCTGATTCGTCTACATCTCCCGAGTCAGCACAACATAAGCTGCCCTTCCTACTCTTCCTTCCCTTACGAGAGGCACACGCAGGTGATGACCCCTCGGTCAAAGGGGCACGAGGGGACAGCTGGGCAGTACGTCCAGCCATCGGTGTAGGGGATGGAATTGCTGAGGTCCTCTGAGATAGCAGAGAGAACAATCTCATTGCCTCCTTATCGCTCATCTACGCTACAAACTCATGGGGACTCCCGACAAAGCCATGCGCTCCTAGCAAAGGAGTTCCCCGAGGGGTAGTCGCAGTGCTACGTCCGAGAGGAGTCAGACCAGGGGTAGTTGCGGTGCTAGGTCTAAGAGGAGTCAAACCAGGGGTAGTCCTTGGGGTAGTCGCCTGAGAGGAATCAAAGTCCTCTGGAGCATATAGATCATGAGCTCTCCTCCTACGAGGCTGTCCGTACTCATCGAATGTGCAACGTGATCCCATGTCTAACATAGACACAAACACAAAAACAAAAAACAAAAAACAAACATAAGCGAGGTAAAGGAAAGAGGGAAAAAGAGAGAAGAAGAGGTAAAGGAAAGAGGGAAAGAAAGAGAGAAGAAGAGGGAAAATGCGAGAGTTGCAATCAACTCTGTACACATGATGTCAGAGTCTGAGGTCAAAATGCGAGAGTTGCAATCAACACAATTGTACGAGGGTGCTAGGATGTCTAAACTATGTGCTTGTCTCTCAATCTTGATTCTGCAAGTAAAGTATGGGTGGTTGGATACAAGTGTCTCGGCCTTAATGAGGTTAGCTCTTGCTTTAATTTGACTCATTATTTGGATATTGTTTGTTTTGAGAATCATCATGTTTGTTTTGAGAATCATCATTTGGATAGTGTATACCGAATCATCATTGTTCGAAGCCTATGTATGTTTGAATTGTGATAGGTTGCTCTAAAAGATGTTGCCTGCACCAAATACCATGCTTGCATCAAGAGATGAAGCGAAAAAGATGCTAACAACGGTGGGTATGGATTATGATACCATCCATGCTTGCCGTAATGATTGTATTCTCTTTCGTCATGAGCATGGAGATTTGGCTAGTTGTCCAAAGTGTGGGGAACAACGATATAGAGATGACTTGCAGGGTGAGCAGATACCGGTAAAGGTCTTGAGACACTTTCCCATCATTGCAAGAATACAACACATGTTCCGATGCAAATCCATAGCGGAGTTGATGACATGGCATGCATCTCATCGGTCCAACAATGACACATTGAGGATTCCTGCAGATTGTGCAGCTTGGAAGCACATAGATAATCAGTGGCCGCGGACTTTGCAAGGGAGCCACGCAACTTACATCTTGGGCTAGCCATGGACGGCGTGAATCCTTTCGGGTTATGCTTGACATCTTGGTCGACATGGCCCATAGTCGTGGTGAATTACAATATCCCACCATGGCTAACAATAGAAAAGGGATACCTCATGCTTGCACTACTTGTGCCAAGAAAGTACAAGGCAAAAAATACGGACGTGTACATGGCACCTTTGATGGAGGAGTTACAGAAATTATGGAGAGGAGTGTAGGTCTTTGATATTTCCAGAGCTCCTAGACATACCAATGATATTTTGGTCAGGGGTATCTTGATGTGGACCATGCATGACTACCTAGGATATGGAGAGTGCGCAGGTACGTGGTTGTGTCTCTACATGTATAATGAGGGATTATGCTTTTATGACTCTCTTTCGCACGCATGTCTTATACTAACACATTCATGCACGTGTGCAGGACTTGTTACAAGTGGGTACCATGCTTGTCTTGTTTGTGGACCGGGTTTGAAATCGCTTGCATGCTACTCCAAACATATGAGGAAAAATGTTTATGAAGGTCATGCTCAATACCTTCCGCTCGACCGTCTCGCACGTGGAGGTCAGCTTGATCCACCACCATCATATTTGAAGGCAAGCAACTGGATTCAAGCTTGGAGGGCAAATGGAGAGGAACCTCCTCCTGGTATGAAGAGGCTATCGATCTTTCACGAGCTTCCTTATTGGGGTCAGTTACAAATCAATCATCTCTTGGATCCCATGCATATCTTCAAGAATGTGGGGGCTACTATTTGGGCACACTTGGTTGGTTCCAAAGACTCGAGAGGAGTGCGAGAAGACTTGCGTGCTATGAATAGGATATCTCGTTTGTGGCCCCAAGTGCATGCTTCGGGAAAAGTTGTCCTCCTAAAAGCAATGTGGATCCTCTCTACGAGGGAGGAGGCAGCGATCAAGGCAGACATTGCCTCTTTTCAAACACTGACAGGGTACATGCGTTGCTTGAAAGGAGCATTTTCAAAGGACAATAAGCTTAGTGGGCTCAAGTCCCATGATTGGCACAAGGTCTTACACGTATTCTAAGTAGAATTAGTGTACTGATAATCGTGATGCGTTAGTGTAGTTATATTGTTGACATGACTTCTTTGTTGCTTTGATAGTTCATCCTCCCAATTACAATAAAAGGGTGCTTACAAGAAGATGTTAGAAATGCTATATTCAAGATCTGTGGTATTGTGAGGTATGCTTACTATCAAATCGCATTGATTCCATTTTCTTCAATTTAAGCTGATTAATCTGTAGATTGATTATGAAAATATCTTACATGGACATGTGAAATAGGTGGATATCTCAAAAAGAGATCTCCATATCGAGCATCGAGAAGGCTAGGGTGGAATCCACTGAAGCCGTATGCTTGCTTGAGAAGCACTTTTCCTCGAGCATTATGACAACTCAAGTCCACTTGCTTGTGCACATAGTTGATGAGGTGGCTATTGCAGGTACCGTTAATAGTCGATGTATGTTTTTTCTCGAGCGTTTTATGAAAACCTTAAAGGGATTTGTAAGACAAAGAGCAAGACCAGAAGCAAGCATGGTAGAGGGATGGCTTGTGTAAGAGTCATTAGTATATATCACAGAGTTTCTTACATCCACGGATCCCGATATGCCGCAAGCTTGGCATAACAAGGATGATGATCGCATCGTTGGCGAGGTTCCCCAAGGAAAAGGGATTGAAAGAAAGATGAGCGAAGAGCAAATGGAGAAATTCAATAAGTTTTGTATCCTCAATAGCCGAGCAATAGCCCTGAGATGCAGAAGTGGATTGAGAGATATGAAGTGGCCAAAGCAGAAAGAATAAATGCAAGGACGAGATTCAGAGTAATGTATAGGCGATCACAACCATATCCACGGGATCTGGCTCTTCTCCCCACTCACATGTCACTTGATTAGCTACAATTGGCTCTACATAAAGTCAAACGTGATGGAGAGACAATAAACGAGCGCGAGCGAGAGTTATCATCTGGATGGTGCATGTAAGTTTCTTACCTCTTGATGTAATTAAGTAATTATTTGTGGCAATATATGCTATAAAATAGATGCATCTTCATTGTTATAATGATGCTCTTTTACAGCACAAAAAGTACAGTGCATTATGGTCATATGGATTACATTTTTGCGTGGAACGCATCGATTCAAAGAGAGTCACGTATGATTGTGGAGTCATGGCTAACTTCACACAAGATAGCCGAGCAAGTGCTTCAGATACCAATCTTCTCTCCTCACAGTTGGATTTTTGTGGAACCATACGAGACATCTATGAAGTTGATTTTATACGATTTAGTATTTTCATTCTTGATGTAAAATGGTTTAGAACTATTTACAACGGTCCCCATGTGGAAGTGAGAAAAGATAGTAGCGGTTTCTTTGCAATAGATTCCACCAAACATTGCACCGATGAAAGTGATACTTTTGTTCTTCCCGAGCACTGTGAGTAGGTGCTTACTAATGATTTAATTAATCGAAGCTTTCGTTTTTAAAGATCCATTGATACATGTACTTGAGCATAATTTCATATATATAATTGATGACATTTGGCACCCATCTTCAATATAGGTGGTTTTTCATCTGGATCATTCTGATCCAAGATGGTGGTACGTGATCCAAATTGCACCACGAAGTAAGCAAATTTTTGAAGATCGAGATGTGGATATGGAGATGCCACTACCAATGCCGGATCCAATTGATCCCAATGAATCTAGCAAAGAAGATGAAGATCACAATATGAGCCAAGAGGAAGATGCGCATAATGAAATAGCATGAGAGAAAGATGGAGATTACGATATTGAGGAAGAAGACAACGATCATCAAGAATCACCACACTTTATTGAAGAAGATGATCAAGTACTTTTAGGTGAACGTACGATTCTAGAGTACGATGATGATATAGGAGATCAACTCGGTATAGAGTTGGAGATAGACTTGTTTGGTGCCTTAGACTTGGCTCAAGATGAAACAGTTGATGTAAATGCTCTTAATTGAATTTTTTTCATCTCAAACTTGGACATGAATATATGAGCTTCAAAGGCTTGATGTACATGCTCTCATATTTTTATTCTCTATGAGATCAAACATGTATGAAAATTAAAAAAAATTTGTCATTGGAAAAAACTAACTTTTAAGGCCTATATGAGTATAAAACCTCTCTGGAAAACGTCGCTATAAAATAGTATCTCAGTGTCGCTATATAGCGACTTTTTTAATAGTCGCTATATAGCGATGTTTGTCTAGCATCGCTATATAGCGATGCTTTATAGGACGTACTTTTCATACCGATGATTAGTGCCCCACGCATGCTAAACGTCGGTACGTAAACGTCGCAATAGGATCCATGTGTAGTAGTGAAAGAAGAAAAGCCAAAGGATCAAGTCATCTTGAATATTACAGAGGAAATAAATGAATTGATATAGATCGGACCAGCAAACTATGTAGCATAACTCTAGAGCATTGCTCTAGTTGGGTAGGAACATTCCATTGCATCTGAGCTTCAGTAGCTTCGACGTCCTGTAGAAACGCATTAACATGGGATCATATTCCTTAGCTCTTGGCTTTCTCAATTTGAATAGCAGCATTCCAACTTAGCTTCTAGTACTCAACTACACGAAGTTGCAAATCCTAGAGTTGTCATGGAGTGAACTCGATGAAGGAGAACTCCTAGATTGTTTCAGGAGCTTTCAACATGACTTAATATACTTGGACCTGTCAAATAATTTCCAACAATTCTTTTGTAAGATTCTTTTGCCTTAGAATTTTTTTGGGTGTGAAACATAAAAAATATTATAAGGCAAGAGTTTCATCAGTAATAGTGTCAATATCAAAGTTGGTAATAGCATTAGTGTCTGCATCGGTAACACCATTGGTAATAGCAATGGTATCTACATCGGTATTTACATTAGTATCTATATCAATACCCACCCATGTCGGTATTAGTATGTCACAATATTTGCCTTCTTCTTGGATCATATCGTGATCTTCATCTTCTTTGCTAGCGCTATTGGGATCGGTTGGATCCATTGGCATCTCTATATCCACATCCCTATCTTTGAAAGTTAGTATGCTTCATTGAAATTTGGACCACATACCACCATCTTAGATCAGAACATTCTGGATTAAAGACCACCTATGTCCAAGATGAAAATGGCATTATTAATTAATTTAATTAGTTAATTACACTTAAGTATGTATAAACATGTTATAATTGTTTAAGTAGGAAAGAATTCACTAATTAACTCAATACTATGTACCTCTTCACATTGTTCTAGAAGAACAAATTATGACTTTCATTGGTCCAACTTTTGGTGGAGTCTATGGCAAAGGGAAGGGTAAAGGATACTCCTTAAGCTAAAAACATAATGGATCCTCTTCCTAGTCTTCTCATCTTGAAAATCTTCCTCCCCCTATTCTCCTCTTCTCCCTTTCATGAATCATCTTTCTCCTCTTCTCCTCTTCAAAAACCTTCCTCCCCCTCATCTTCTTGAATCATGCAAAAATGAAGTAAAGAAATCCCTTAAAGAGAAAACTTGAGAATAGAATGAAAATTGGTAACACAAAACCTACTTGGTAAACTGGAAAAGGTTTCATTTTTGGAGCTTATGCCATGTCTTCTCACCTGGCATTGATGTGTCTCTGAAGCAAGAAGTGGGGAAGAGTTGGGTGTAAGGTATAGAGGGTTGAGAGTTTGCAAATAGCATTTGAGAAATGAAATGAAAGGGATGCAATTGGGGTAGTTTGTTTTACTTGCATAGCGTCGATATTACATCGATAATACCATCGGGATTCATGTTACAATTTCCATCGCAAACTATGCATACTTGAATTTCCACAATTTTATAACTTCCACTAAATTTTAATTCTTCTTTCACTTCCTATTCTTTCTAGAGTTTTAAAAATGATGACATTTATTAGATTGTGAAAGTTTGGAACCTAGGAGGCCTTGTTTTAGCATGTGTATCCATATTTTTTAGCACACCTTGAGCGAATAAAATTTTGATAGGGTAAGGCCAAATCCATGGTTTTGTGAATTTAATGGTACAACACTTGGTATCACTTTGGGTCACTATGGCCCAAGAATTTGACTAAATATTGTCTCATAAATTGGTTTGCTCATGCTGCTTTTTTTAAGGAAACCCTAGTGGCATGACATTGGCTTTTCAAGGGGGTGTTGGGCATCGATGGTCACAATGGGACCAAACTTGACAGGCCTCTAAATCATGATGGTACAAAGATTCATGCAACATGTTATCGCATTTGAAGCAGCACAAAAAGTTGTTTTAGGTGTGTGTCCATTTTTTACTACACCCTAATATGATAAATTTTAAATAGGGCAAGATCAAATCCATGGATCCATGACTTGTAATGGGACAAGACTTGGTATGAATATAGGTCACTATGGGCCCAATAATTTATTGTCCCATAAATAAGGCTACACACACTTTTAAAAAAAAAAACTAGTGGCATGCATTCGGACACAATTGGGTCCATGCCATTGGTTTTTCAGGTACATGTTGGGCATCATACGGCATCGATGGTCCAAATTGCAAGACACTAAATCATGCTAGGTGTTTTTTCAATTGGAGTAGCATGACACCTTGTTTCAGGATGACCACACCTTGACTTGATAAATTTTCTCGATAGGGTAAGTTCAAATCAATGGCTCCATGATTTATTATGGAACAAGACTTAGTATGACTCTAGGTCATTATGATCCTAAGCATTGTACAAAATCTTGTCCCATAGATAGGTTTGCATGTGCAACTATTTTTTTAAAACACCTAGTGGTATGCACTGGAACATGTGTGGGTCCATGAAGTTGGTTTATCAAGGGGATCTAGGGCATCAATGGTTGTAATGGGACTAAAATTGATAGGCCTATAAATCATGATGGTACAAAGATTTATTCTTGGTGTCACTGCATTGAAAAACCACGATGCCTTATTTTAGGTTGCATATCCAGATAGCATGAATAAATCTTGAGAAATGAAATGAAAGGGATGCAATTTGCAGTAGTTTATTTTACATGCATGGCATTGATATTACATCGATATTACCGTCGATAATACCATTGGGATTTATGTTGCAATTTCCATCGCAAACTATGCATACAAATCAAGTGCACTTTCAAAATTTTCCTTCTACTAAGAGGACCTCTCTCGATTGATCATCCTTGTGTTTGTGTAGGCCATTGATGAGGGACTTTCTGTCAGCTTTGTGATTGGTTAAAGGCCCAAAATCAAAATTATAATCAAGGTGAAGGTACATTAGCTTTTCTTTCTCTGCTTAACCTACCACTTTTAAGCACATTCTTCCTCTCAACACTGCTATCCCTCAGTTGATTATGTTTCTTTTTTTTTTTTTTCTTTGGTTGCATTGGTATAGTTTCATATTTCAACATAGAATGTCAATATCATATCTTTCTTGTTCTTGATGTTATATGACTATTGGATGTCGAGGCAAAATCATATTTGGTCTTTTGACATAATACATCGGTCGCTTGGTTTTGTCATGTAATATTTGAGTCACTTTTTAGCGATGCATTAGTGTATGGTGCTTATCTCTTTGCACTAGACATGTATTGGATTATGAAAGTTTGGAACTTGGGAGGCCCTATTTTAGGGAGCCTATCCACATTTTTTAGCACACCTTACCAAGTAAAATTTTGATAGGGTAAGGCCAAATCTATGGTTTAGGGAATTTAATGGTACAAGACTTGGTATGACTTTGGGTCCCTATGGCCCAAGCATTCAACCAAATCTTGTCCCATAAATACGTCTACATATGCTCCGTTTTTAGAAAAACCCTAGTGGCATGCATTGGGCAATGTGTGGGTCCATGACATTTGTTTTTCATATGGGTGTTTTTGCACACCCACCCCTTCCCATTCCATTTTCACATTTCTCTCCCCCCCTTTTCATTTTCCCATCTTTCTCCTCTTCTTTGCCCCTTTACTTCACCTTTCTCCCCTCCATATTTTCATATCTCCCTCCTCTTTCTCACATTGCCCCTCTCTCACTCCTTCTTTCTCGTCCCTATCTTGCCTCCTTATTTCTCATCCATTTCTTCCCCATTTTTCAACCATTTCTAGCCCTCCACCCCTTCATAAATTCAATTATGGAGACACAAACGCATCCCTCCATCGCCTTTGAAGTCTAGCCCTCCATCCCCTTCTAAAATTCTCGAATGGAATTGAAATCAAATGAATTCTCTAGAATGTTTGAAATTTTAATGAAGTTTCCATGATGTTGTTTTCTCATGGGGGTGTTTCTCAACACTTGGTATGAATTTATGTCACATATGGGCCCATGAATCTTGTCCCGTAAATAGGTCTACACACAATTTAAAAAAAAACCCTGGTGGCATGAACTCCGACACAATTAGGTCCATGACGTTGGTTTTTCATGTGTATGTTGGGCATTGATGGTCCAAACTACAAGACACTAAATAACGCTAGGTGTTTTTTCATTTGGAGTAGCACGACACCTTGTCTCAGGATGACCACACCTTGATTTGATAAATTTTCAATAGGGTAACTTCAAATCAATGGCTCCATGACTTATAATGGAACAAGACTTGGTATGACTCTAGGTCATTATGATCCCAAGCGTTGTACCAGATCTTGTCCCATAAATAGGTCTGCACGTAGAGTTTTTTTTGAAAACCCTAGTGGAATGCACTGCAACATGTGTGGGTCGACGAAGTTGGTTTGTCAAGGGGATGTTGGATTCCAATGGTTGTAGCATATGAGGAAAAGCCAAGAGAAAGCATATGCTTATGCTTAAGCATGAGCATATGAGCATATGCTCATGCGTAAGCATAAGCATAGGCAAATGCATATGCTTATGAAAAGAAGAGAAAATAGGATGAAAGAGAGGAGATAAGAGAGGGGAAAAGAAGAGAAGGAAGAGAAAGAAAGAGGGGAAAAGAGAAGGAAAAAAGAGAGGGGAAAAGAAGAAAAGAGAGGAAAAAAGAGTAAAGGAGAAAAAGCATATGCTTATGCTTATGCATGAGCATATGCTCATGCATAAGCATAAGCATAGGCAAATGCATATGCTTATGAAAATAAGAGAAGAGAGGGGAAAAGTAGAGAAGGAAGAGGGGAAAAGAGGAGAAGGAAGAGGGGGAAAGAAGAGAAGGAACAGGAAGGAAGAGGGGAAAAGAGATTGAAAGAGGGGAAAAAGAAGAGGAAAAAAGAGCGTAAGCATAAGCACAAGCATAAGCATAAGGAAGAGGAAGGAAGAGGAAGGAACAGAGATTGAAAGAGGGGAAAAATAAGAGGGGAAAATAGCATAAGCATAAGCAAATGAAAAGCATATGCATAAGAGAAAAACAGAGAAAGGATATGCTTATGCTTATGCATGAGCATAAGAGCATATGCTCATGCATAAGCATAAGCGTAGGCAAATGCATATGCTTATGAAAGGAACAGAAAAGAGGATGAAAGAGAGGAAATAAGAGAGGGGAAAAGAAGAGAAGTAAGAGGAAGGAAGAGGGGAAAAGAGATTGAAAGAGGGGAAAAAGAAGAGGGAAAAAGAGCATAAGCATAAGATAAGGAAAAGCATATGCATATGAGAAAAAGAGAGAAAGCATATGCTTATGCTTGTGCATGAGCATATGAGCATATGCTCATGCATAAAGCATAATCATTATTAGGCAAATTCATATGCTTATGAAAGAAAAGAGGATGAAAGAGAGGAAATAAGAGAGGGGAAAAGAAGAGAAGGAAGAGGAAGGAAGAGGGGGAAAGAGATTGAAAAAGGGGGAAAATAAGAGGGGAAAAGAGCATAAGCATAAGCAAATGAAAAGCATATGCATAAGAGAAAAAGAGAAAACATATGCTTATGCTTATGCATGGACTTATGTAGAAAGAGAATGTGTTACAACTTCTACATACGACTTCTACATGTAGATTCAAGAGAATGTGTTACAACTTGTTGTTACAACTTTGTGTTACAACTTCTACATGTAGAAAGAGAATGTGTTACAACTTTGTGTTACTTCTACATGTAGAAAGAGAATGTGTAAAAACTTTGTGTTACAACTTCTACATACGACTTCTACATGTAGAAAGAGAATGTGTTACAACTTCTACATGTAGAAAGAGAATGTGTTACAACTTTGTGTTACAATTTCCACATGCAGAGAGAGAAGCTCTCCAACTTGTATAAATACCCCATAATGGAATGAAGCCCACACTCTTTGGGGCATTGTGTTGAGTCTACGTTGGTATTCCAAGCACTTGTCTCAAGTGTCCATGCTTCCTTGCACTCCACGTCCAAAAGCATGTCCTAACCTTGCAACTCCTCCTCCCCTCTCCTCCAACCTTGCAACCCACCCTCTCCCTCTCCTCCTCCCTCCTCCTCCTTCCTCCTCCTCCTCCTCCTCCCTCCTCCTCCTCCTCCTCTCTCGTCCTCCTCCCTCCTCCTCCTCGCTCCTCTCTCTTCTTTCCCCCATGCTCTTACACCTTTTTTCTCTCCCACTCCCATGCTCCCCCAAAACCCTTTGTTCCTCATCCCTTAAACTCCATGATCTATGAGGGAGACCAATTTTCCCCCTAAACCCTTTGTTCCTCATCCCTTAAACTCCATGATCTATGAGGGAGATGAGTTCTCCACCATGTACTCTACCCTGAACCTTGGAACCTCCTTCTAACCCTGGACTCCTTCTAAACCCTGGAACCTCCTTCTGAACCTTGGATGCTCCTTCTAACCGTGGATTCCTTCTAAACCCTAGAATCTCGTTCTAAACCGTGGAACTCCTTCTAAACCCTGGAACCTCCTTCTAACCCTGGAACCTCCTTCTAAACCCTTGAACCTCCTTCTAACCCTGGAACCTCCTTCTAACCCTTAAACTCCTCCTAAACCCTATAACCCCCAATGAATGAGAAAGCCTTCATTACCTCAACAAAGATGATTTACGTTCCTTTTACACATGCATGCACTTTGTTTGCTTGCCACACTTAAGCCTACGTCTCTCACTGGAACACGATTCGAGGTCCTAAGCTACACATATACTACAACCGACAACCCCACTATACCTGTAGGTGACAAAAAGCCTCGGAACCCTACATACTGAGAAAACCTAGCTCTTCCTACGAAAGTAGTAGGAAAGAGCGAACATTTGGCGCTGCTATCGAGGAGACTAGCATCTCAAGTAAGAGTAAACATACACAGGTATGTGTAGAAAACAAACTACTTTGAACTTTCACAAAAATAACACTCAAGGGCAAGGAGAGTAAAATTTTTCCCAATTCTAGCCAAACATATCTACCCTAAGCATCAACCTTGGGTTACTACCTTAAGAAATTTTCTTTATTTCTTAAATAGAAGCCACTTGATAAACAATCATGCTAGGTAGTGGACACGAATGCGTAGAGCTTGCAATTTCAATCATTTCACCTTTTTGTAGAAGAGCAAACCGAGCTATCCATAACAAGTTAAAGTTTAGGATTTTAACCCTAAACCTAAATCCTAAAACCTAAACTCATTTCCTATAAAAACCCACTCCACGCCCTCATTCTTCATCTTTCACATTTTGCCTCCATCCTCTCCTTCATTCCGAGCACTACGCAAGACACTCCTCCCTCTCCATCGACCACCACCTTACTCCCATCCTCACATTGTAAGTTACTTCGAGCCCATCTCGCATCGATAACCCAGCCATCCACCCACCATCCATTGTTCCTCAACAATCCCGTTACATCGAGAAATACTTGGAGAGCGTTCAGGTGCACCTCTCCCTCCCTTTCAATTTCTGTCTGTCAAGTTTTTTATTTCTTCTCTCTTTTTTTCCCCCTCCAATTTCCACCTCCCCCCCCCCTCCCCCCTCCATTTCCACCACCCCCTCCCCCTTCCCCCTCCATCTCCACCTCCCTCTCCCCCTCCCCCCTCCATTTCCACCTCCCCCCCCCTTCCCCCTCCATCTCCACCTCCCCCCCCCCCCCTCCCCCCTCCATCTCCACCTCCCCCTCCCCCTCCCCCCTCCATGTCCACCACCCCCTCCCCCTCCCCCCTCCATCTCCACCTCCCCCCCCCCTCCCCCCTCCATTTCCATCACCCCCTCCCCCTCCCCCCTCCATCTCCACCTCCCCCTCCCCCTTCCCCTCCCCCCTCCATCTCCACCACCCCCTCCCCCTCCCCCCTCCATCTCCACCTCCCCCCCCCCTCCCCCCTCCATTTCCACCACCCCCTCCCCCCTCCCCCTCCATCTCCACCTCCCCCCCCCTCTCTCTCTCTCTTCTCTCTCACTCTCTCTTTCTTTCTCTCTCTCTCTCTCTTAATCTTTCTCTCTTTTACACACACTCTCTCTCTCTCTCTCTTTCTCTCTCTCTTACTCTCTCTCTCTCTCTCTCTCTCTTTCTCTCACTCACTCCCCCTTTCTCTCTCTATCTCTCTCTTTCCCTCCCCCTCTCTCTTTCTCTTAATCTCTCTCTTTCTCTCTCATTCTCACTCTCTCTCTCCTTTGCCCTCTCTCACTCTCTCTCCCCTACACTCTCTCTCTCTCTACCCCCAACCCCCTCGCCGACCGCTCCCTGCACTCGTACCTACTAACTCCCTATACTAACTCCTAACTACTAACTACTAAGAAGGGGCCCTTAGGCCTTTGCTGCCAAGCGGCCAGCGCCCGCAGCGACGCCAGCCACAGGACAACGTAGCGCTCGCACCGCCAGTGGTGGAGCTGTCAGCGACGGCACCCGCCCGCCCCAATCTCCTCCATGCCACTTGCAGCCCCGCTCCACCGCACGCCACCCTAGGATCTGCCACCGCTCCACGGCTTCACCTCCGCCACCCCGTAGACCCGCCACCCCGCCCTCTCCCCTCCCCTCTCCCCCCTCCCCCCCCCCTCGCCCCCCCGCGCCGCCGGGGACGCCCCCCACACAGTCTTTTAAAAAAAAAAAACTAAACTAACTTTAGCTAGGTTAGTGGGCTAGTTAGGTTGGGTTAGTTAACTTGGGTTAAGCTAGTTAACCATGGTTAGGTTAGTAAACCTAGGTTAGGCTAGTTACTCTAACTAGGTTAGGTTAGTATTGACTTCGTTTTACCTTAGGTTAGTATTAACCTACTTTAGGTTAGTTTTCACCTCAGTTAGGTTAGAATAACTCTTTAGTTACTAACTAACTACAGTTAGTCAAACCTCCCAGTTACAATAACTGGGAGGATGTAGGTTAGTTACCCTAACTAGAGTCACTTGGTTTCAACCCCACAGTTGGACTTAAAGTCCATTCACACCACCATTAGGACCCCCCCACAAAGCAAAATTTACCCCTACTTTAAACCCTCAAAACTCATCCGTTTGGGACCCAAACTGAACCCCGTTTGAACCTAGATTCCACACACAGAAACACCACGCTATGGGGCATTTTTCCAACCCATTGCACACCATTTTGGCATCCCTAGCACTCATTCATTTGTGCCCCCGTGTGGGCCTCGTTTTGCACAAATTCAATCATATCTTCACGCCGTGACCTCTGATTAACGATTTGTCTGCACTGGCACATTTCCCTACATAGGTAGGATAATCTTAGGTACATTATTAACACGACGGTCCCTACACAAACTAACACCACTCTAACCCTCCTAACAAAGCTACATCCACACCCGCACTTGTGGCAGAGAGACCCTTGGCAAATCTCGCCCAATCTGCATGCAACTATGTTTCGGCCAATGCCTTCGACTCCAACGCTTGCCACATCTGCATATAACTCCACTGCAACAACCGCCCCCACCAATCCTCTACCCCGAATCCCCCCCTGAGATTCAACCACTCCCTCTAACTCCTCCACACCCCAACATGGCTAGACGACGCTGTCATGACAATGATGGGGATATCGACCTCGATGTAGAGGCTGACAATTTCTTCAATCAAAGAAATAACAACAATCAAGGCCAACGCCCCTTGGGAAAACTGAAACTTCCCAAATATAATGGTAGGGGAGACCCAGCCCGATTCCTCCAGCATTTTGATGCCGCATGCCGTGCAGGTGGAGATCAATCCCATGAAACCAAGGTGGCTTGGTTTCCCATGGCCTTAACTGATGAAGCGATTGAATGGTACCTAGACCTTCTAGTGGAAGAGCGTGCCACATGGGACCTACTTCAAACCAAATTCAAACGATGCTTTCAAACGGAGAGGCTACAAGATGATCCCGCTCTCCAACTCAGCAAGATCGAACAAGGCCGGAGAGAAGATGTACGCACGTACTTGGGTAAGATGAAACGATTAATCACCAAATGTGACCCATGCCTAGATGCAAAGTACCTCACGGCATGGTTCATTGTAGGAATTAGAAAGAAAACCTGAAAGGATATGAAAAAGATAAGCAGCTATGCAACGTTTAGTGCTGCTCATGCGGCAACCATTGACATCGAGGATGGCATGATGGACTCAGACACTAGCACTAATGACGACAGATCTAATACTCGAGATAAGCACTCCAAAAAAGGCAAATTCAAGTTCATTGCCGAAACATCAAATGAAGATCGCCTAGAGGCCATGACCTTGAAGCTGAAAGAAGACATGATGCAGGCCATGGAACAAAAACTTCACTTGTCTCAGCCGCCAACTTAGACATATCCACGGCGAGAAAATGTCTGGTGTCCACATTGCATGGCCAATCATATAGCAAATGAGTGTCTGGTCCTAAGAGCTGGGATCACTGCACAAGTAAATCCACCACCAAGGTTGTGGTGCCATATCTGCGTCGTCGACGGCCATGATGAGAAAATTTGCATCTTCAACATGTGCAACAACCCGCCTCGACCTCAACAATACCAAGTGGCACCCATACCAGTGTACAGGCAACCGGCACTTGCACAAGCGTCCCTAGCTCCGAGGCTGAATCTTGTTCCCGTTCGGACACAAGTCCCATAACTACTCAGGAATCTGAATCCACTACCATATCCAAGAGCACCAAATCTAGCTCCTCCGGTAGTTCCCATACATCAATTACAAGCTGAGGAAGTAGACTCGCCATTTGAGTATGAAGCAGAGTACCCAGTGTACTATGTAGAAGGTGTAGAGGGTCTAATACCCGTTTATGCAAATCAAGTACGACCCAACACATTTTGAGCATCAATCAAGTGCTACGGTTGTGGCAAAAATCATTGGATCGCAGAGTGTCCTCATCGTGGTAGCCCTGCTACTTTCCAACCACTCCTCAGAGATTGTGGCATAGGACATGCCTGTATGGATTGTCCCATGAAAAATAAGGTCCCAAAACAAACAGAGGTTAAGCTTGATGTCCCAATTGGCATCATTGGGGTGGACCATCAAAGTCTGGGTCCGGCAAGTGTAAAATCACAACCTGTAAATGTAATTACATGCCAACAGAAAGAGGCCACCAAGGACCCTAACATTCCAATCCAACCAAAGCGACTTCTGAAAAAGAAAGCACAAGTGCCTCCACCTTCACCAAGCAATGAACAGCCGATCTCATCCACATCAACTCCCAAGCCTCAAATAAAAGAAGCTCCATACCCGAATGCAAAGGTGGAGAAGGCTTGTTTTCAGGTACTTCAACAATGGGTCCAAAATGAACAAGCTCAATTTGAGGCTGAGAAACAAGCTCAAGACCCAATCCATGACTTGTCCCCACAAAGTATTGATATTGTACTTGAGCCTTTGTTCCAACAACAGACTCCACAACAGAATGTACCGCCACGTCAACTTGAAGGAGCCGCACTCTCTAGCATCCTGAGTTGCCCTGTGTCAATTCCCATCAGAATCCTCTTACGGAATTGTCCCAATCTCTGGGAGAGTTTCAAAGGATGGGTTGAACTTGCAAATCCCCCTCCACCTATGAACGACATTGAAGATATCCCTGTGCGAATGGGTGAGAGAGATGACATACGCAACATTATTGTGCCTTTCATCCACAAGGCATATAATGAATTCCAAGCCATACTGGATGGTGGAGCAGGTGTAAATGTCCTATCAAAGGAGCTCTATGAAGAATGGGGTCTCCCACCAATGCAAAAGGCTAATTTTTGTTAGATATCAATGCTCCACTCTCGTGTAACTACGCGGGAACCAGCTAACTCTACTTGTAAGCCCCCATATGAGGAGAAGGAATTTGAGTAGCTCGGTTATCTGGTAGGTCCTGGTTTGGACACCAGATGGGGGCCATGTGTGGCCTGATGGCTGGACGGCTTCAGATAGAGTTGACACACTGCCGACTAGGCTACATGCAAGTGCGGGAAGCCATCCCTTGACTGATCGCACTGAGGGTAGATGGAGCATTTCCCAGGGCAGCCCACTCTCAGGTTGCAGGGCCCATTTGGAGCCTCAAATGATCCCGGATGGCTCTGGGCCGAATGGCAACCATAGGTTAGTTGCTCTATTTTGCGCACCGGTTCTATCGTATGGTCGGTGGCCTATTTCACTACGACTGGTGGCTATATAAGAGCAAGCCCGTGAAGCCCATTTCATTACTGGCTACAACAACCCTGATTCCTTAGCATCTAGCCTCTGTCTTCTACTGTTTCCAGCACGCCATCGAAGCTTCTTTCACAGGAGCGCACGGTTGGGAGGCAGCGCCATCTATTATATCAGTTCTATAGTAATCAAATTTTTTGATTCTCCATACTATCTTGTTTTCTGTCTTGCGTACAAGATCCTGTTATCTGTTGAGCACAGACATTGTATTATTTTCTTACATGGTATCAGAGCTTGGAATCTAGCAAGAAGATTTGGTAGTGTGTTTTTTGTTTGCGAGCAGATTGTGAGAGATGGCCCAGCCTGCAAGACTGCGAATCCCACCGTTTGGCGAAAGCGGAAAGTTGGATGTCTCTAACTATCCACTCTGGAAGTTCAAGATGAAGACCATCCTAAGCGCATACGAGCTTTGGGTCACTGCTACTGGGGTGGACGTGAGGCCGGTTGCAAGACCGGATCCAGCCAATGCAAGACAACAGATAGTACCAACTGCGGATGAGATTCTTGCGTGGACAAGAAGAAATGCAGATGCATTGTGTTCTATTGTCTGCAGTGTTAGTGATTCCATCATGGCATTAATTCAACATGTCACCACAGCGGAGGAGGGATGGACGGTCTTGAAAAATTAGTACAATACCACGAATCAAGCGCGGATTCAGAATCTAGAGACTCAACTCGCGAACGAGAAATTGTCTAAGTCTAAAGCAGTAGAGAAGCTCATCACCAGGGTGAAGAATCTGCTCGATTAGATGACTGCGATTAGCATCACCATCAACAGCGAGAATCTAGCATGAAGGTGCATATGGATTCTCCCACCAAAGTACGATGGTCTTATTACGGTGTTGAATACGCAGAATGAAAATTTGCCCCTCAACTTTGAGGATTTCAGCACGATGCTTCTGGAGGAGGAGATGTGTCAAAAGATGAGGACTGGAGTCGGCTTTCTGGACCGGATCAAAGAAAGGTAAGGGTAAGGACTCTGGTAACCCATCTTCTTCTGATGATAAAAAGAGAAAGAAGAAGATCAAGTGCTTCTATTGCAACAAGGCAGGGCAGAAGTAGAATGAGTGCCAAAAGAAGATTGCAGATGCGAAGAACGGAGTAAAGAAAGAGTCCAGCAACAGTGTGCAGGCAGTACCAGTAGACGTATTCATCGTAATTGAGGAGATTTGCACGGAGGCAGTTCATGTATCTATGGATGAACTGTGGATCATTGACAGTGGTGCATCGTGCCACATGACCAGTTGGAAGGATTGGTATACCTCTATACAGCCGGTAGGGAATGACATCCTGGTAGCAGTTGGCAATGATGCAAAATGTCCAGCGAAAGGAGAAGGTACGATTGCTCTCAAGTCAGATGGAGTTGTAAAACAATTGTCCGATGTTCTTTATGTGCCAGATATCAAGAGGAACTTGTTGCCCGTTTCCGCGATCACGGATCGGGACCTCAAAGTTCAATTCGATAAGAATGGTGCACAAATCCTGGATCTTTAAGGAAACGTCATTGGTAAAGGTACACGGCGCAACAGCATTTACGAACTCAGCTTTCAGTGCTCGAGCGGATGTGAAGAACACTAAGCTGTGACATGAGAGGTTTGGTCATCTAAACCTTAGTTCTTTGAAGGAGATGCATAAAAGTTGAATGATTGCAGACCTACCAGAAGCTTTCCCGATGTATGTGAAGCTTGCATGATGGGCAAGTAGCATCGGCAGCCCTTTCCTAAAGAGGCCAGCAGGGCAAAGGCTCCTCTAGAGCTCATTCACATGGACCTCTGCGGAAAAATGGAGATGGAAGCTTTGGGTGGTTCCTACTACTTCATGATGCTGATCAACGACTACAGTAGAAGGATATGGATATACTTCCTAAAGACTAAAGACGAGGCTTTTAGTAGGTTCAAGGAATGGCATGTAATGGTCAAGAAAGAATCAGGGAGGAAGGTGAAGAAGTTGAGATCAGACAAAGGTGCAGAGTTCACATCAACTGAATTCAAAAGTTACTGCAAAATTCACGGGATCAAGAGGCAAAAACCCCCGCCACATACATCACAGCAAAATGGAGTAGCAAATGCAAGATGCGCGTCATCTACGAAATGGGCCAGAGTATGATGAAAGGGAAAGATTTGCCAAAGAATTTCTGGGCTGAAGCATGTAACACTACAGTTTACATCCTGAATCGTAGCTACACGAAGGCTGTGAATGGGATGACTCCACTGCAAGCCTTTTCTGGTAAGAAACCTTCAGCTGCACATTTCAGAGTTTTTGGATGTGACTGTTTTGTGCATGTCCCTAATGCTACCAGGACCAAATGGGAACTGAAGAGCTGGAAGTGTATTTTCTTGGGTTACAATGAAGAGGCGAAGGGTTACCGTCTCTATAACCCTATTACCAAGAAGGTAATTGTAAGTCGCAATGTGGTCTTCTCAGAATAGCCGCATTAATTGGAGGAGGATGCTTCCTTCCCAGACAACCAGGACCAGGATATCCATCCAGTACCGCCACCAGTAGCACACCGAACTCCCCCAACGGTGCTTGGGAGGATTCAAGACAAAGATAAAGAAGAGCCTGTAGAACCACAACGGCAATGACCAATCCCAAAGTGGGTAAAGCAGCTTTTGGATGGCAGAGAACCTCCAGCCATTGAGGAGGAACCATCCGAACACCGCCGGTCCAAGAGATTAGAGGAGCAATGAAGGGCATAGGAACACTTGGTCAACTATGCTTTGATGACACAAGTGATCTGTGCTGATGAACCCAAGTGTCTTGAAGAGGCACAGAGCGATGATAGGTGGATGGAGGCTATGCAATCGGAGTATGGCTCCATAATGAAGAACAACACTTGGGACCTTGTGGACCGACTACCAAAACGCAAGGTAATCGGAACCAAGTGGGTGTACAAGACCAAGTACAAGTCCGACGGCACGTTGGATAAGTACAAGGCTCAGCTCGTGGCAAAAGGATTTGCATAGGTACATGGTTTTGATTATCAAGATACTTTTGCTCCCACAACTCGACTAACCACAATTCGCAGTGTTTTGGCTTTGGCTACCCAGGGAAGTTGGCCCGTGTTTTAGATGGATGTGAAATCCGCCTTTCTGAATGGAGATCTCAAGGAGAAGGTATACGTGGGACAACCACCAGGTTTTGAGATCCCCAGTTTAGAAGGTAAATTTTACAAACGGAAGAAGTCACTTTACGGGCTGAAATAGGCCCCACGAGCGTGGTACCGGCAAATTGATGCCTACTTTCTGCAAAACAGGTTCAGAAGGAGCCCATTTGATGCAAATTTGTATATCTTCAGAGAAGGAGGCAGGTGTATGATCATGGTCCTTTATGTGGACGACCTTGTCATAACAGGGAACCATGAAGAGAAGATCTCGCAGACGAAGCATTTGCTAGGAAGAGAGTTTGAAATGACAGACCTCGAACTGATGCATTTTTGTTTGGGGATTGAAGTTTGGCAGGAGCCGAAACAGATCTTCATTTCATAGCTGAAGTATGCTGGAGAGATACTGAAGGCATTTGGCATGGTTGAGTGCAAGACAGTTGGTACCCCTATGGAGGTTGACGCGAAGCTCTCAAACAAGGATTCATCACCATTGTTGGATGAAGCAAAGTACATAAGGCTTGTGGGCAGCTTGATTTACCTGTGCAACACACGGCCGAACATCAGTTTTGCGACTGGTGTACTAAGCAGGTTTTCCAATAAGCCCCGGGAGAACCATTGGAGGGTAGGGATGCGAGTGCTGAAATACATCAAAGGCACACTTGATTATGGCATCACCTATACCAAGGGCAACATCTTGACCAGATTCTGACTCGGATTGGGTAGGAGACGTGGACAACAGGAGATCAGTGACAGGGTACTCTTTCTCACTTGGATCTGGAGTTGTGTCATGGGTCAACAAGAAGGAACCTACAGTTGCTCTTTCTTCTACCGAGGCTGAGTATAAATCTGTATGCTTTGCTTCTTGCGAGGCAGAGTGGTTGAGGAGGATTTTGGGGGACATGGGTGCACTGCAGAACAAGCCTACGCAGTTATCATGTGACAATCAGAGTTGCATGGCGATTGCAAAGAACCCAGTGTTCCATGCTCACACAAAACACATTGACATTCAATATCACTTTGTATGTGAGCTCATCATGGATCGAGAGGTCGACTTAGTGTACTGCCTGACTACAGAGAATGCTGTGGACATCTTCACGAAGGCTCTTGGAAGAGACTTGCTAGAGAGGCATCTTCATCGACTTGGCATTGGGCCGAAAAAGTAAGTTCACTTGTGGGTGGACATTGAGGGGGGGTGTTAGATATCAATGCTCCACTCTCATGTAACTACGGAGGAACCAACTAACTCTACTTGTAAGCCCCCCATATGAGGAGAAGGCATTTGAGTAGCTCAATTATCCGGTAGGTCCTGGTTTGGACACCAGATGGCGGCCCGTTTGGAGCATCAGATGATCTCGGATGGCTCTGGGCCAAACGGTAACCGTAGGTTGTTGCTCTGTTTTGCGCACCGGTTCTATCATATGGTCGGTGGCCTATTTTGGGACCGACCCCCAGTCGACCGTTTTGGGCGGACTGGGTCGGTCACCCAATTGAGCCTAATCGACTATGACTGTGGTGGCTATATAAGAGCAAGCCCGTGAAGCCCATTTCATCACTGGCTACAGCAACCCTGATTCCTTAGCATCCAACCTCCGTCTTCTACTATTTCCAGCACGCCATCGAAGTTTCTTTCACAGGAGCACACGGTTGGTAGGAAGCGCCATCTATTGTATTAGTTCTAAAGTAATCAAATTTTTTGATTCTCCATACTATCTTGTTTTCTCTCTTGCATACAAGATCCCGTTATCTGTTGAGCACAGACATTGTATTATTTTCTCACAATTTCAACATATGCCTTGCCGATGATTCACGGGCTAAACCCTTGGGGATAGTGAATGGTATGTCCACAAAGATCGCAGGAGTCCGCTTTTCCCTTCAATTCACAATCTTGGATCTCCCCAAAAAATCCTATCAAATCTTATTGGGACATCCTTGGTTACGAGAAGCATTAGTCCTCCATGACTGGGGAAAGGATAGACTGACAATCCAGAATCGAGACACTGCACTTAGGGTGAATGTGGGGACAGGAGCCATTAAACCAATTGTGCCTAGAGCATTGGATGACACATCTTCAACAACAATCTCAAGCAAATCATCTCCCTTGCAACAACATGCCATAGCAGGTGACTCACAAAGCAATGTCAATAACTGGATACAAACATTGGCAACCATCAACAACTGCCATTCATTAGACCCCATCTTCTCACAGATCGATGCAAAGGTGCTACAGGTAGATCCTCCACTCCAACGTGGAGAACCAATCGATCTAGAGATGCCATTCTTTATGGCTAACCTCGACTGGGATAATGAACCTGAAGAAGGTACCCATACCAATGATGACTCAAATTTTCCTTGGGACCTTGAAACAGAGGCTGTAAATGCTGAAATTGAAGGTCAAATCTTTGATAATGACTTAGCCATTCTGCATGCCCTAATGGCAGTCGAGCTCCCAAAAGTTGAACCTCCAAAGTTGAATAACAGCAAAAGATCCCACAAGAAAGCTGAAGGAGGAAATCATAGAAAAGCCAAGGCCGAGCACTTCAATGAATTCGAATGATTCCAATCAAGGATCGTCGAATTGTACCTTGCAAATTCAGCTCCCTCAAAATCAGAATCATCGCCTCTTGAATGGTCCCCTGAGGGACTGGAAGGAGTATGTGCAGCAAATGAACCCTTACTTGGAAACACCTTACCAGTGGAAAAGTTACCCCACAGTTCCCAACGTAAGAAGTTTCAGAAATATAAGCCACATGTGTGGATGAAGCTCGATCAAGAGACTTTAGAAAAAGAAAGTCAAGAAGAGCCTAACAAATTAATAAATGCAACTATGCCACTCAGTACACATGACACATGTCAAGCTAGTTCAACCCCATCAGAGGCTGATCTTTGAGAAGTGCCGGAATACTTCAAGAATTCTACAAGTGGCAGTGCACCAATAGCAATGCCAAGACCACTCAGAGAATCTAAAGTTCAAGAAACCGATAGCATTGGAGAAACTCCAATCTATGAGGGACCGGCAAAAACACGCAAAATAAACCTCGCCCTTGAAGGGAAGGAAGAAAATTTGGTTTTCATTGGGAAACAGCTTCGTCAAGAAGATGAAACCAAACTCAAAGATCTCCTAATGGAATACCATGACTGCCTAGCATGGTCATCCACAGAGATGAAAGGAATTTTACCAGAAGTGGCAGTACACACGATACCCATAAGGGAAGGTGCTCACCCTAAGGTATGTGGACCTTATCGCACAAAATATGGCACCATGGTTTATGACGAGCTGGAAAAACTCCTAGATGCCATATTGGGTTTCACCCATTGTCATTGTACCTAAACGCAACAAGAAGATCAAAATATGCATAAACTTAAAAAATGTAAATGCCGCCACAATTAGGGATCACTATCCCTTACCCTTAACAGAAACAGTGTTGGAAAAGGTGGCAGGATCTGAAATATATAGCTTCTTGGATGGCTTTAGTGGCTATAACCAAGTGCAAATTGCTCCTCAAGACCAATCAAAAACACCATTTGCTACAGAATGGGGTATTTTTGCATATAGAGTCATGCCATTCGGCCTTTGTAATGCCCTAGCCACATTCCAGTGAGTCATGTTCACAGCTTTCAAGTCATTTTTGAATAAGTTTTTACAAGTGTTCTTGGATGATTTATGCATCCATTCAAACAAACAAGACCACTTAAAATGTCTTGAAGCAATACTAATCAAATGCAGGCACCCCTAAATCCAACAAAATGCCAGTTCATGGTCACCCACGGAGTTGTTTTGGGACACATCATCTCTCAACATGGGATTGCAACTGACATGGACAAAATCAAAATCATCATGGAATTGCCTCCTCCTACAAATTCCAAAGGTGTATAGGTCTTTATGGGACATGGCGGCTATTATAGAAGATTGATATTGTGGTATGCCATGATAGCTAGACCACTTTACAAATTATTAGTGGAGTTCTTATGGACCAAAGAGTGCGACCAAGCCTTTGAGCTTTTGAAATGGTGCCTAATCACAGCACCCATCCTTATATCTCCAATTGGGATATTGATTTTCATGTACATACTGATGGATCCAAGTATGCAATTGGGAGTGTGCTTTGTCAACCTAGTGAACATAAGAAAGACTACCCCTTCTACTTCGCCAGTCGACAACTCAATGATGCAGAGATCAACTATACAACCACATAAAGAGAAGCCCTAGCAATGTTGTATAGTGTAAAAAAATTTCGGCACTATCTACTGGCAAATGATTTTGTCTTCTACACCGACCATCAAGCATTGCTTTATCTTGTGAACCGTCCGTGTACCACAGGAAGAATAACCAAATGGCTCCTCTTACTTCAAGAATTCAACTTCAAAATAGTGGTCCGCAAAGGTGCCCAACACTACATTGCCGATCACATGTCTCGAGTCAAGTCGGGAGAAGAAGCCACTGGAGTAGAAGATGACTTAGCAGATGCCACACTATTTCAAATAGATGCTATTCTAGAATGGTGTGGAGATATCATTGGGTACTTGATGGCAGGAAGACCACCCCCTGACATGAAAGCAGTAGATGCCAAAAAATTGATTCTAAAGGCTGCACCCTATCAACTCATTACAGGACAACTGTACAAGATGGGCAAGGACCAGATATTAAGAAGATGTGTAATGCCTCATGAGATCATGCCAATCCTAAGTGAAGTCCATGAAGGCATTGCAGGAGGACACTTCCAAGGGGAAGCCATAGCAAGAAAAGTTCTCCTTGCATGCTACTGGTGGCCAACACTGTGGGCAGATGCCTATGAATATGTAAAAGGCTGTGATGTATGCCAATGGACTATTAAACCACAACACAAAGACTTCAATCCCCTAACACCAATTGTTGCACAAAACCCATTTGAAAAATGGGGGATTGTGTTAGATATCAATGCTCCACTCTCGTGTAACTATGTGGGAACCAACTAACTCTTCTTGTAAGCCCCGCATATGAGGAGAAGGCATTTGAGTAGCTCGGTTATCCGGTAGGTCTTGGTTTGGACACCAGATGGGGGCCATGTGTGGCCTGATGGCTGGACGGCTTCAGATAGAGTTGGCACACTGCCAACTAGGCTACATGCAAGTGCGGGAAGGCATCCCATGACTGACCGCATTGAGGGTAGACGGAGCATTTCCCGGGGCAGCCCACTCTTAGGTTGCGGGGCCCGTTTGCAGCCCCAAATGATCCCGGATGGCTCGGGCCGAATGACGTCTGTAGGTCAGTTGGTCTATTCTGCACCACGGTTCTGTCATGTGGTTGGTGGCCTATTCTGACCTCCAGTCGGCCGTTTTGGGTGGACTGGGTTGGTCACCCAATTTGGTCTAACCAACTATGACTGGTGGCTATATAAGAGCAAGCCCGTGAAGCCCATTATCGTCACTGGCTACAGCAACCCTAATTCCTTACCATCCAGCTTCCGTCCTCTACTATTTCCAGCATGCCATCGAAGCTTCTCACACAAGAGCACACGGCTGGGAGGCAGCCCCATCTATTCTATCAATTTTACAGTAATCAAATTTTTGATTCTCCATACTATCTACTTTTCTCTCTTGCATGCGAGATCCTATTATCTGTTGAGCACAGACGTTGTATTGTTTTCTTACATGGTATCAGAGCTTGGGCTCTAGCAAGAAGATTTGGTAGTGTGTTTCTATTTGCGAGTAGATTGTGAGAGATGGCCCAGCCCGCAAGACTGCGAATCCCACCATTCGACAAAAGCAGAAAGTTGGACGGCACTAACTATCCACTCTGGAAGTTCAAGATGAAGACCATCCTAAGCGCATAGGAGCTTTGGGATACTGCTACTAGGGTGGACTTGAAGCCGGTTGCGAGATCGAATCTAGCCAATGCAGCACAACGGATAGTACCAACTGCCGATCAAATTCTTGCATGGACAAGAAGAAATGTAGATGCGATGTGTTCTATTGTCTGTAGTGTAAGTGATTCTATCATGGCGTTAATTCAACATGTCACCACAGCGGAGGAGGCATGGACGGTCTTGAAAAATTAGTATGAGACCATGAATCAGATGATGCGGATTCAGAATCTGGAGACTCAACTTGCGAACGAGAAACTATCTGAGTCTAAAACAGCAGAGAAGTTCATCACCAGGGTGAAGAATCTGCACGATCAGATGACTGCGATTGGCATCACTATCACTAGTGAGAATCTAGCACAAAGGTGCATACGGATTCTCCCACCAAAGTATGATAGTCTTGTTATGGCACTAAATATGCAGAACAGAAATCCGCCCCTCAACTTTGAGGATTTCAGTGCAATGCTTCTGGAGGAGATGTGTCAAAAGACGAGGACTGGAGAAGATTTGGCTTTCTCGACTGGATCAAAGAAAGGTAAGGGTAAGGACTCTGGTAACCCATCTTCTTCTGATGATAAGAAGAAAAAGAAGAAGATCAAGTGCTTCTATTACAACAAGGCTGGGCACAAGAAAAATGAGTGTCGGAAGAAGATTGCAAATGAGAAGAACGAAGTAAAGAAAGAGTCCAGCAACAGCACGCAGGCAGTACCAGTAGAGTTGTTCATAGCAATTGAGTAGATTTGCACAAAGGCAGTTCAAGTACTTGCGGATGAACCTTGGATTATTGATAGTGGTGCATCATGCCACATGACCAATCGGAAGGATTGGTATACCTCTCTACATCTGGTAGGGAATGACATCCTGGTAGCAGTCGACAATGATGCAAAATGTCTAGCAAAAGAAAAAGGTATGACTGCTCTCAAGTCAGATGGAGTTGTAAAACAGTTGTCCGATGTTCTTTATGTGCCAGATATCAAGAGGAACTTGTTGTCGGTTTTTGTGATCATGGATCGAGACCTCAAAGTTCACTTCGGTAGGAATGGCGCACAAATTTTGGATCTTCAAGGGAAGCTCATTGGTAAAGGTACACGGTGCAACAACATCTATAAACTCTCAGCTTTCAGTGCTCGAGACGATGTGAGCAACACTAAGATGTGGCATGAGAGGTTTGGTCATCTAAACCTTAGTTCTTCAAAGGAGATGCATAAAAGTGGAATGATTGCAGACCTACCAGAAATTACAGATCTGCTCGATGTATGTGAAGCTTGCATGATGGGCAAGCAGCATCTACAGCCCTTTCCTAAAGAGGCCAGCAGGGCAAAGGCTCCTCTAGAGCTCATTCACACGGACCTCTGCGGAAACATGGAGACGGAAGCCTTGGGTGGTTCCTACTACTTCATGACGCTGATCGACGACTAAAGTAGAAGGATATGGATATACTTCCTGAAGACTAAAGATGAGGCTTTTAGTAAGTTCAAAGAATGGCATGTAATGGTCGAGAAAGAAACGGGGAGGAAGATGATGAAGTTGAGATCAAACAGAGGTGGTGAGATCACATCAAGTGAATTCAAAAGTTACTGCAAAAGTCATGGGATCAAGAGGCAAAAACCCCTGCCACATACACCATAGCCAAATGGAGTAGCAGAGCACAAGATGCGTGTCATCTGCCAAATGGGCAAGAGTAGATGAAAGGGAAAGATTTGCCAAAGACTTTCTGGGATGAAGCATGTAACACGGCACTTTACATTTTGAATCGTAGCTACACGAAGGCTGTGAATGGGATGACTCCACTTCAGGCCTTTTCTGGTAAGAAACCTTCAGCTGCACATTTTAGAGTTTTTAGATGTGACTGTTTTGTGCATGTTGCTGATGCTAACAGGACCAAATGGGAACCGAAGAGCCAAAAGTGTATTTTCTTGGGCTACAGTGAAGAGGCGAAGGGTTACCATATCTATAATTTTGTTATCAAGAAGGTAATAGTAAGTCGCGATGTGGTCTTCTCAGAACAGCCGCATCAATTGGAGGAGGATGCTTCCTTCCCAGACAACCAAGACCAGGATATCCATCCAGTACAACCACCAACAATAGACTGAACTCCCCCAACGGTCCTTGGGAGGATTCAAGATAAAGAAGAGGAAGAAGAGCCTACAAAACCACAATGGCAAGGGCCATTCCCGAAGTGGGTAAAGCAGCTTTTGGATAGCAGAGAACCTCCAGCCATTGAGGAGGAACCATCCGAACACCACCGGTCCAAGAGATTAGAGGAGCAAAGAAGGGCATAGGAACACTTGGTCAACTCCGCTTTGATGACAGAGGTGATCCATGCTGAAGAACCCAAGTGTCTTGAAGAGGCACAGGGTGATGATAGGTGGATGGAGGCTATGCAGTCAGAGTATGGCTCCATAATGAAGAACAAAACTTGGGACCTTGTGGATCGACCACCAAAATGCAAGGTAATCGGCACCAAGTGGGTGTACAAGACCAAGTACAAGTCCGATGGCATGTTGGATAAGTACAAGGCTCAGCTCGTGGCAAAAGGATTCGCACAGGTACATGGGTTACATATGATGAGTGACCCCCCCAAGCCTACAAACAAGGAGAAAGAGGAGGAAGAGAAATACCAAAAAGAGAAGAGGTGAGACTTCTTTCTTTCACCAAATCTCGTTTTTTGTCCTTAACCTCTGAAAATCAAGCATGAAAACTAGCACATAACCTTAGCAATACAAGGAGAAACATGCTTCAACACTCACAAAACAAAATCTCACAAAAAATGAACCTACATTGCTTAAAGAGACTCACCTTCTTGAAAAACTTATTTTCACATAAGCAAAGAGGGAGAAGGGTGGAGAGGGAGCACAAGTGTTAGGAGAGGGGCTGGGTAGGGGTGCGGAGTGGAGAATAGAGAGGAGGAAAGCGAGGTCATCGAATATAATGTGGGAGGAGAGATTTTTGCTTTTCTCGCAATAGAGATGTCAAAGATAGCGTCACACGGGTTTCGGGTTTAAGCCACCAACGTCGCTATATAGCGACGTTTATATCCAAAAAACATCGATATATAGCAATGGAACAAGGCAAATCGTCGCTATATAGCGATGGGTTCATGGCACTTATTGTTAAAAGAGAGAAAAGAAGCTCATGGGTGGCTATTTTTTGGATCTTAATAGATTTTCTTGTAGCTCATGTTGTGATTTTAGAAGTGTGCAGATGGAAAGGACGAGTGGAAGCTCATCATATGATGCGCTAATGCCCGGGAGCACAGAGTGGCTTACGGAGAGGTTTTATTTTTATTGCACTCATTGCAAGCGAGAAGTACCACATCAACGTTGTATTATCATGTGCCACTTGCGGATGTATGGGGAGAAGCCCAAACCAGTACCCACCGTTGGTGTTGCACGTGGTGATGGATCATCGGTAAGTCAATGCTATTTGAGTGGACAGTTAATATTGGATACCATTATGACACGAAACCTTGAGACAAGATCTTATATTTACACAAAATCTTGAAACAGGATGAGGAGGGTGGCGAGGAGTATGTATGAGAATCAAGCTGTTTGAATTGTGACTCTCTTTTATCCTTTCCCCCCCTCTTTCCCCTCTTTCAATCTCTTTTCATAAGCATATGTATTTGCCTATGCTTATGCTTATGCATGAGCATATGCTCATATGCTCATGCATAAGCACAAGCTTATGCTTTCTCTCTTTTTCTTTTATGCTCATATGCTCATGCATAAGCATAAGCATATGCTTTCTTTACTTTTCTCTTATGCTTATGCTCTTTTTCCCTCTTCCTTCTCTTATGATTATGCTTATGCGAGGAGATGGCTAGATGCTATAGGTACTTCGCACTTTGGTGCATGCGGATAATTGGCGTTAGAGGCAACCGTGGTAAGTCTACTTCTTCTCATTTAATGTATTGTTCTATTTTTTTTACTACATATTGCATGCACTTTATCTAACTCTTGTAAATTGGGCCCACAACAAGTTGCGATGGGTCCCCTTCCTACAAACACAGAGACGAGACACACGTTTCATGTAGGAACAAAGCCATGGTTTATTGAGCAGGAGGCAATGGGAGTGACGGTCAATTGGGCTGAGGTGGTTGCTCGCACGGTATAAGTCTACTCCTATTTGTAATCTCACTTTTTAAACTGTTTTATTCTTTAAGTTCCAATCTAATTTCCAATTCATATGGTTTCACTCTTAGAATCAAAGCTTGAGCATCCCATCAGCGAAGGTGAGCGGTGACGAGGGCTAGGGATTAGGCACAGCTCACGAGGGCCAAGGATTAGGCACAACTCATGAGGGCCAAGGATCAGGCCAGCAAGATGAGGACGAGGACGATGATGACGACAACGATTCGGATGAGCATTAGTAGTAGTAGTAGTTTGCATATACTTCGCCATGTATATCCTTTTGTATATCGGCTCGTTTGAGCGATTTTGTATCACCCTTTTCGAAAGGGTAATTTTGTAACAAACAATGTTGTATATTTTTGACATGTATATGCTTCTATCGCTCGATTGGTTCATTTGAGTGATTTTGTATCACCCTTTCCACAAGGGAAATTTTGTAATAAAAAAACTTTTTTTGTAATTACTAAATAAAAAACATAAGTGGGACAAAACATGGCTTGTTGTGGCCCTGTTTAGCCCCACTAATGTTTTTTTTTAAATCGTCGCTATATAGCGACGTTTACTAGTGTCGCTATATAGCAACGTTGTGGGGATATCTCAAGGTGTATGCCTCAGGCACACCTTGGTTTCTATGTGTGAGTGCTAGAGGCACAATTAGGTGCCCACAAGCACAGTTAGGTGGTGGAAGAGCCACATAGGATGATTGAGAGAATCTAGGAGCAGATTGAGGAGATGATTTTGGAGCTCTGAAGTCATCAGTGATGTCAGTGAGCATGTATGAGGTGCCTACTTAAGGACCTCACTCTTCTTCATTCTACAAGCAAGTAATGCAAGTATTCTGAGTTTGTGTCCACTCTTTACTTTCCTTTTAGTTTACCAACATGGTATCAGAGCCCTTTGATCCCCCTTGAGCCCATTTTTGCCACATCATCTTCTTCTTCTTCATCTTCTTCTTCTCCATTTTCCTCTTTCTTCCCAAAATCTTTGAGAGCTTGGTTCTCCACCTACAAATGACCATTGCCCAAACCCTCTGAGCTGGAAACTCCTCTAGTATGGGCAAAATTCCACTTGCAAGCAATTGAAGAAAAAATGTCTGTGGTGGCTGCCATTCCCCAAAGAGCGCATTTTTTGACATTTCTTCTACTGCTCAATACTCCCTGCCTGCTCTGCCATTGCCTGAGCCCTCTTAGAAGTAGATGGGCGACCTCAAGACGAAGATTTTGAGCCATTTTTCAGCTCATTTGGTTTAGTAACGAGGGAGAAATTGACAAAACTCAGGTTCAGCCTGTAGCAACTCTCCCGGGCAAAAGTGCGCACCATTTCGTCCAACCTCTGTGCTGGACCCTCTCTGGTATATGAGCTTCCTTTTGCTTTAGAAAGCCCTCTTTTCCTTGCTTTGAAGAGTGAGCTACAAGCCTCCAAGTTCAGCCTTTTAGTTTTGACAGTTTTGGACAAGTTTTTGAAGATGATGCTACATAAAATGCTACTCTAGCATTTCTAGTTTTTTGAAACTTTCAATAACTTCAGTACAAGTGTGGCTTCAGTTTTGTTTTGAATTGCTATACCTAGTTTTGATTGGAAAGTATTCATTTTAGCCACTTCTATGAAGCATGTAAGCAGAAGCATCATTGATTGAATATTGGTCACTAGTCTTTGCTACATCAAGTGCTCATATTTTGGAAGTCTTTCAGTTATTTTTTGCCTTGTAAGAGAGATAGACATTGCCCAATATCTGGGTTAGACCCTCTCATGGCTACCCTATTGAATCTAGAGAAGTTCAATGGAAAGGGCTTCCACACATGGCAGATGAAGGTGAAATTTGCATTGATGAGGGAGAACTTATGGGGACTTGTCAAACCTACTCCTACCGCTTCTTCTACGGCCTCCAATGCTGGAGAATCCTCAACTCCAACACGACCGGCAAGGGATCCAGCTAGAGAAGAAAAAGCATATGGTATCATTGCTCTTGCTTTAGGAGATGATTATATTCACCATATCTCTAACTTGGAGTCTCCTTCAGAAGCTTGGCAGAAGCTTGACATGGTTTTTGGTGCTAGCTCTCACATCTCTAAACTATCACTTAAAGTCTCTTTCTTTGAATTGAATATGGTTAGTGGTACTACTTTGGCAGCTCATGTCAACTATATGTGGAGTCTTATGACTCAATTAGCTTCTATCAACTCTCCTATTACTTCAGATGATGCTATGGCAGTGTTACTTAAGAGTATGCCTGAAGATTATGATCACATAGTTACCACTTTGAAAAATCTTCCTAATCCTAATCTTGAAGGTATTATCTCTACTCTCCAAGAAGAAGAAAGGCATATGGAGCTCAGGAAAGGCAATGACACTGTTTATGCTATAAAAGTCCAGAAGGGCAAGTATACCCCTTGCAATCACTGTGGAAAGACAAATCACCTTTCAAAGGACTGCTTCAAAATTAATCCATGCAAGCACTGTGGCAAGAACAACCATAATGAGAAGTTTTGCAGAGCCAAAGCAAGGACAGAAAAAGCAAATCTACTTTCAGTTGATGAGCCTCCACAAGATGAGGCATCCTTTGAAGATTATGCATTTTAAAACATCTCTATGTATGCTCTAGATCTCTCTTTTTATGTCAAGGTACTCAGCTTGGATAGTCCTCCAAAATGAATGAAATAAATTATTGTGTTTTGTGTGTTTTGTAAACACCTCTGGTCACCTTATGATGTAGGCCATGTGTATGTTTTGCTCCATGGTACCTCCTGCAGACATTGTGTGCATGTACATGCAGGGGAGATAACCATTGGAAGGTCTTTTTGTATCCCTTTTTGTTTACCTTACACCCAAGGGAACCCTTGCTAGGATGAGAACCTAGCCATACATTAAATCCTTGACCACCATGAGATGGCATGAGAAACTATGAGACTAGATGTATCCTTGACATAGCTTGAGGCATTTCCTTGAGGGGGGGTTTGTTGGGATATCTCAAGGTGTATGCCTCAGGCACACCTTGGTTTCTATGTGTGAGTGCTAGAGGCACAGTTAGGTGCCCACAAGCACAGTTAGGTGGTGGAAGAGCCACATAGTATGATTGAGAGAATATAGGAGTAGATTGAGGAGATGATTGTGCTCGGGGGGGTCACTCATCATATGTAACCCTATCACGTGAGTTCAACAGAAGGATTTTTTTTATTTCTAAAATTTACATAAATAAATATACATAAGGGACTATTTAAAATAGTTTTGGAAAAAATTTACAGATTTGTATAGAAAAGGGGTACATTTTATTAATGAAATTTTTTACAGATAAGGGACTTTAAATATAGGCCTTGAACGCACGTGATATAGAGGTTTTATACATAGTGACCCCCCCGAGTGATTGTGGAGCTCTAAAGTCATCAGTGATGTCAGTGAGCATGTATGAGGTGCCTACTTAAGGACCTCACTCTTCTTCATTCTATAAGCAAGTAATGCAAGTATTCTGAGTTTGTGTCCACTCTTTCCTTTCCTTTCAATTTACCAACAAACGTTTACCAGTGTCGCTATATAGTGATGTTTACTAGTGTCACTATATAGTGACGTTTATTAGTGTCGCTATATAGCGACGCTTATATAGTGACCATTCTTTTTCGACGCTTATAGTGACATGAATAACAACCTTTGTGCCCATTTTTTTTTAAAAAAAAAGTGTAAAAAATGTCGATATTTTTGTCGAAAAAGGGCCTATGCCTTATAGTGATGTCCATAAAAACCAAGAGCGCAGGGTCATTGTTGTAAGCGTAGTCAATCTTAAGGGATTAAGATCTTATCTAATCGATGCCAAGTAGAGTCTCAATCTTATCGTTAAGAGTAAGGTAGCCCAATCTACATGCTTTTGCAATGATAATTATATACGTTCAACAGACCAGAAAGTTGATTGAGAAAATCACTTGGAGAAAAGGTTATCTATCATATGAAAGCAATTTTTTATTTCTATTAGGTCATCAGTGAAAACAAGAGTTTAGTGCTTCATCACTTGTGGTTTCATGCTGCTTTTGCAAAAGTAAAAGCCAATGATACTTCACATGTATTAAGCTAGTTTTTATTTACTCTTTTATCCTCTCTTTTCTCTCTTATCTCCTCTCTTTTTCTCTCTTTTTTCTCCTCTCTTTTCCTCTATTTTCCTCTCTTTTCTTCTCTCTTTCCTTCTCTTTTTTTATCTCTTTTATCCCCACTTTTTCTCTTTTCACTTTCTCTCTTTTTCTCTCTTATCTCCTCTCTTTTTCTCTCCTCTGTTTTCTCCTCTCTTTTCCTCTCTTTTCTCCTCTCTTTCCTCCTCTCTTTTCTCCCACGTGAAACTTCAATAGCCTACTATTGAGCCAACAGATACAGACTTTTGTCACTCTAATTCAAAGAATCCTGCAGATTGTGCAGCTTGGAAGCACATAGACAATGAGTGGCCGGACTTTGCGAGAGAGCCACACAACTTACATCTTGGGCTCGGGGCATCACTCATCATATGTAACCCTATCACGTGAGTTCAACAAAAGGATATTTTTTATTTCTAAAATTTACAAAAATAAATATACATAAGGGACTATTTAAAATAGTTTTGGAAAAAATTTACAGATTTGTATAGAAAAGGGGTACATTTTATTAATGAAAAATTTACACAGATAAGGGATTTTAGAAATATGCCTTGAATGCATGTGGTATAGAGGGTTTATACATAGTGACCCCCCTGAGATCTTGGGCTCGCCATGGACGGTGTGAATCCTTTCGGGTTACGGTCGACATCTTGGTCGACATGGCCCATAGTCTTGGTGAATTACAATATCCCATAAAGAAGGGACACCTCATGCTTGCACTTCTTGTGCCAGGGAAGTACAAGGCCAAGAATATGGACATGTACATGGCAACTTTGATAAAGGAGTTACAGATCTTATGGAGAGGAGTGCGGGTCTTTGATATTTCCAGAGCTCCTAGACATACCAATGATATTTTGGTCAGGGGTATCTTGATGTAAACCATGAATGACTACCCAAGATATGGAGAGTGCGCAGGTGCGTGGTTGTGTCTTTACATGTATAATATAGGATTATGCTTTTATGACTATCTTTCGCACGCATGTCTTATACTAACACATTCATGCACACATGCAGGACTTGTTACAAGTGGGTATCATGCTTGTCCTATTTGTGGATCGGGTTTGAAATCGCTTACACAATACTCCAAACATATGAGGAAAAATGGTTATGAAGGTCATGCGCGATACCTTTCACTGAACCATCTCACGTGTGGAGATCAGCTTGATCCACCACCACCATATTTGAAGGCAAGTGACTAGATTTAGGCTTGGAGGGTGAATGGAGAGAAACCTCCTCGTGGTATGAAGAGGCTATCGATCTTTCACGAGCTTCCTTATTGGGGTCAGTTACAAATCAATCATCTCTTGGATCCCATGCATATCTTCAAGAATGTGGGGGCTACTATTTGGGCACACTTGGTTGGTTCCAAAGACTCGAGAGGAGTACAAGAAGACTTGCGTGCTATGAATAGGATGTCTCGTTTGTGGCCCCAAGTGCGTGCTTTAGGAAAAGTTATCCTCCTGAAAGCAACATGGATCCTCTCTACGAGAGAGGAGGCAGCAGTCAAGGCGGACATTGCCTCTTTTCAAACACCCATAGGGTACACGTGTTGCTTGAAAGGAGCATTTTCAAGGGACAATAAGCTTAGTGGGCTCAAGTCCCATGATTGGCACAAGGTCTTACAGGTATTCTAAGTTGTAGGATTAGTGTACTGATAATCATGATGCGTTAGTGTAATTATGATTATGTTTTATTATTGACATGACTTCTTTGCTGCTTTGATAGTTCATCCTCCCAATTACAATAAAAGGGTGATTACAAAAAGATGTTAGAAATGCTATATTCAATATCAGTGCTATTGTGTGGTATGCTTACTATCAAATCTCATTGATTGCATTTCCTTCAATTTAAGCTGAATAATATATAGACTGATTATGAATATATCTTACATGGGCATGTGAAATAGGTGGATATCTTAAAAAGAGATCTCCATATGGAGCATCGAGAAGGCTAGGGTGGAATCCATCGAAGCCGTATGCATGCTTGAGAAGCACTTTCCCTTGAGCATTATGACAACTCAAGTACACTTGCTTGTGCACATAGTTGATGAGGTGGCCATTGCAGGTGCCGTTCATAGTCGGTGGATTTTTTCTTAAGCAGTTTATGAAAACTTTGAAGGGATTTGTAAGACAAAGAGTAAGACCAAAAGCAAGCATGGTAGAGGGATGGCTTGTGCAAGAGTCATTAGAATATATCACAGAGTTTCTTGCATCCACGGATCCCGATATGCCGCAAGCTTGGCATAACAAGGACGATGATCGCATCGTTGGCGAGGTTCCCCAAGGAAAAGGGATTGTAAGAAAGATGAGCGAAGAGCAAATGGAGAAATTCAATAAGTTTTGTATCCTTAATAGCAAGGAGATGCATAAGTGGAGAGATATGAAGCGGACAAAGCAGAAAGAATAAATGCAAGGATGAGATTCAGAGTAACGTATAGGCAATCACAACCATATCCATGGGATCTCGCCCTTCTCCCCACTCACATGTCACTTGATTGGCTACAACTGGTTCTACATAAAGTCGAACACGATGGAGAGACAATAAATGAGCGCGAGTGAGAGTTATCATCTGGATGTATGATGCATGTAAATTTCTTACCTCTTGACGTAATTAAGTAATTATTTGTGACAATATACGCTATGAAATAGATGCATCTTCATTGTTTTAATGATGCTCGTTTACAGTACAAAAAGTGTGGTGCATTATGGTCATTTTTTGCGAGGAACGCATCGATTCAAAGAGAGTCACATATGATTGTGTAGTCATGGCTAACTTCACACAAAATAGCCGAGCAAGTGCTTTAGATACCAATCTTCTCTCCTCATAGTTGGATTATTGTGGAACCATACGCGAAATCTATGAAATTGATTTTAGACGATTTAGTATTTTCATTCTTGATGTAAAATGGTTTAGAACTATTTACAACGATCCCCATGCAAAAGTGAGAAAAGATAGTAGCGGTTGCTTTGCAATAAACCACCAAACATTGGACCGATGAAAGTGATACTTTTATTCTTCCCGAGCACTGTGAGCAGGTGCAAACTAATGATTTAATTAATCGAAGCTTTTGTTTTTTAAGATCCATTGATACATGTACTTATGCATAATTTCATATATATAATTGATGGCATTTGGCACCCATCTTCAATATAGGTTTTTTTTCATCCGGATCGTTTTGATCCAAGATGATGGTACGTGATCCAAGTTGCACCACGAAGTAAGCAAATTTTTGAAGATAGAGATGTGGATATGGAGATGCCACTACCAATGCTAGATCCAATTGATCCAGATGGATCTAGCGAAGAAGATGAAGATCATAATATGAGCCAAGAGGAAGATGCACATAATGACATCGTATGGGAGGAAGATGGAGATCACGATATTGAGGAAGAAGATGATGATCATCAAGAATCACCACACTTTATTGAAGAAGATAATCAGGTACTCTTAGGTGAACCTACGATGCTAGAGCACGATGATGATATAGGAGATCAACTCGGTATAGAGTTAGGGATAGACTTGTTTGGCAAGTTAGACTTAGCTTAGGATGAAGCCATTGATGTAAATGCTTCTCATTGATTTTTGTCATCTCAAACTTGGACATGAATATATGAGCTTCAAAGGCTTGATGTACATGCTCTGTGCTTTTATTCTCTCAAAGGATCAAACATGTATGAAATTGAAAAGAAATTTGTCATTGGGAAAAACTATCTTTTAAGGTCGGTATGGGAAAAAAAACTCTCTGTAAAATGTCGCTATAGGAAATCGTCTCAGTGTCACTATATAACAACCATTTCCAATATGATAAGGGTCGCTATATAGCGACTTTAGGCAAGCGTTGCTATATAGCGACGTTTGCCTAAAGTCACTATATAGCGACCCTTAACGAAGCCCCCTTCCAATACCAAGGATTAGCGCCCCGTGCACACTAAATGTTGGTACTTAAGCGTCGCAATAGGGTCCGTGTGTAGTAGTGTATGACTGATGGGTGTTGGGTCTCCTCTTCATCTAAATTTTATGGAGTCCTATAGCTAAAGAAGTTTGCTTTATGTGATTGAAAATCTTATTTCTTCATGTGGGAATGTAAAAGCATGATATGCCAGTGTGTTAAATCTAAGGAACACAAATACTGAGTACAAGATGGTGTGATCAATTGGTGGAGACTTAACGCGGGAGGGCGACACTCTATCAGGAAGCTGCTTATCATTAAGTATATATATATATATTTTTTTTTTAAATTGCTTTTGCTTTTGTTTCAAATATTGTTGATCCAATGAAAGTATGAACCTTTTACATCCTCATGTTCTAGATCAATTCTTCTCTATTATGAGTGTTCATCTTCCTATCCAAACACTCTTCTACCAGTTTATTGATAGCAGGCAGCAAAAAGAAATAATCATAACTTTCTTACCTGAAATCAAAATATAGTGATCCAACCAGTCAAAATAACCAGTGCATATGCTTCGAACAAGCCACCGCGGGCCATTTTTATCAATCATGACCATAACGCTTATTTGTGATGCATCTTTGATAACTTTTGCATATCAACTCAAAACCTAGCGATTAAGTAGTTGAAACCATCCAAAAGAATGTTTTGCGAATGATCGTGTTGTCAGATTGATAAAAAACATATCGCTTTCTCCTCACAGTCACGCTAGAGCGTAGCCAGGCTTTGATACCATGTTGAGAGGAAGAGAAAGAGGAGAGAGACCGACACAAGATTTGCTCCCAAGAAAGTGATTTTATTCATAGATCATAGGCATATATATAGTTGAGGACTAGGCTGAGTTAGGGCGAGCTATATATAGCTCTAACATGGCCCCACAATAATCCAACTGTGAGGAGAGAATATTGGTATCCGAAGCACTTGCTCGGTTATCTTGTGTGAAGTTAGCCATGACTCCATAATCATACGTGACTCTCTTTGAATCGATGCGTTCCACAATCATACGTCAGTCTCTTTGAATCAATGCATTTCACGCGAAAATGTCATCCATATGACCATAATGCATTGTACATTTTGTACTACAAAAAAGCATCATTTAAACAATGAGGATGCATCTATTTTATAGCATATATTGCCAAAAATAATCACTTAATTATGTCAAGAGGTAAGAAACTTACATGCATCATACATCCAGATGATAACTCTTGCTCGCACTTGTTTATTGTCTCTCCATCATGTTTGGCTTTACATAGAGCCAGTTGTAGCCAATCAAGTGACATGTGAGTGGGGAGAAGGGCGAGATCACGTGGATATGGTTGTGATCTCCTGTACATTACTCTGAATCTCCTCCTTGCTTTTATTCTTTATGCTTTGGCTGGCGGTTCAAATCTCTCAATCCACTTCTGCATCTCCTTCCTATTGAGGATACAAAACTTATTGAATTTCTCCATTTACTATTTGCTCATCTTTCTTTCAATCTCTTTTTCTTGGGGAACCTCGCCAACGATGTGATCATCATCCTTGTTATGCTAAGCCTATGGCATATCAGGATCCATGGATGCAAGAAACTCTGTGATATATACTAATGACTCTTGCACAAGCCATCCCTCTGCCATGCGCAGCTTTTGTTCTTGCTCTATGCCTTACAAATCCCTTCAAAGTTTTCATAAACCGTTCGAGAGAAAACATCCACCAACTATGAACAGTACCTGCAATGGCTACCTCATCAACTATGTGCACAAGCAAGTGCACTTGAGTTGTCATAATTCTCGAGGGAAAGTTCTTCTCAAGCAAGCATACGGCTTCAATGGATTCCACCCTAGCCTTCTCGATGCTCGATATGGAGATCTCTTTTTGAGATATCCATCTATTTCACATGCCCATGTAAGATATATTCATAATCAGTCTACAGATTATTCAACCTAAATTGAAGAAAATGCAATCAATGCGATTTGATAGTAAGCATATCTCACAATAGCACTGATCTTGAATATAGAATTTCTAACATCTTCTTGTAAGCACCCTTTCACTATAATTGGGAGGATGAATGAACTATCAAAAGCAACAAAGAAGTCATGTCAATAATATAACATAATCATAATTACACTAACGCATCGTGATTATCGGTATACTAATCCTACTACTTCGAATATCTGTAAGACCTTATGCCAATTGTGGGACTTGAGCCCACTAAGCTTATTGTCCTTTGAAGATGCTCCTTTCAAGCAATGCATGTACCTTTTCAGTGTTCGAAAAGAGGCAATGTCTGCCTTGACCGCTGTGTCCTCTCTCATGGAGAGGATCCATGTTGCTTTCAAGAGGACAACTTTACGAGCACGTACTTGGGGACACAAACAAGGCATCCTATTCATAGCGTGCAATTCTTATCGCACTCCTCTTGAGTCGTTGGAACCAACCAAGTGTGCCCAAATAGTAGCCCCCACATTCTTGAAGATATGCATGGGATCCAAGAGATGATTAATTTGTAACTGACCCCAATAAGGAAGCTCGTGAAAGATTGATAGCCTCTTCATACCACGAGGAGGCTCCTCTCCATTTGCCCTCCAAGCCTGAATCCAGTCATATGCCTTTAAATATGGTGGTAGTGGATCAAGCTAGCCTCCACGTGCGAGATGGTATAGTGGAAGGTATCGAGCATGACCTTCATAAACATTTTTTCTCATATGTTTGGAGTATCGTGCAAGCGGTTTCAAACTTGGTCCACAAACATGACAAGCATGGTACTGTAACAAGTCCTCCATGCGTGCATGAATGTGTTAGCATAAGACATGCATGTGGAAGAGAGTCATAAAAGCATAATCCGATATTATACATGTAAAGACACAACCACGTACCTGCGCACTCTCCATATTTTGGATAGTCATGCATGGTCCACATCGAAATTCCCCTGACTAAAATGTCATCACTATGTCTAAGAGCTCTGAAAATATCAAAGACCCGCACTCCTCTCCATAAGATCTATAACTCCTCTATCAAACGTGCCATGTACACGCCCATATTTTTGGCCTTATACTTCCCTGGCACAAGTAGTGCAAGCATGAGGTGTCCCTTCTTTATTGTTAGCCATGGTGGGATATTGTAATTCACCAAGACTATGGGCCATGTCGACCAAGATGTCGAGCGTAACCCGAAAAGGGTTCACGCCGTCCATGGCGAGTCCAAGATGTAAGTTGCATGGCTCCCTCGCAAAGTCCGGCCACTGATTGTCTATGTGCTTCCAAGCTGCACAATCTATGGGAATTCTCAATGTGTCATTAGTGGACCGATGAGATGCATGCCAAGTCATCAACTCCGCTATGGATTTGCATCGAAACATGTGCTGTATTCTAGCAATGATGGGAAAGTGTCTCAAGACCACCTTTATCGAGATCTACTCACCCTGCAAGTCATCTCTATATTGTTGTTCCCCACACTCCGGACAACTAGCCAAATCTCCATGCTCACGACAAAAGAGTATACAATCATGATGGCAAGCATGAATGGTATCATAATCCATACCCACCATTGTCAGAATCTTCTTCGCTTCATCTCTTGATGTGGGCATGGCATTTGCTATAGGAAACATCTTCTGGAGCAACCTATCGCAATTCAAACATAAATAGGCACCGAATAATGATGATTCTCAAACATACATGATGATTCTCAAAACAAACAATATCCAAATAATGAGACAAATTAATGTGGGAGCGACCTCATTAAGGCCGAGACACTTGTATCTGACTACCCATACTTTGCTTGTAGATTCAAGATTGAGAGACAAGCCCATAGTTCTGACATCCTAGCACCCTCATACAACTGTCTTGATTGCAACTCTCGCATACTGACCTCAGACTCGAACATCATGTGTACATGTGATGTAGTGCCCCTAAAAATAGAATCCATCATGTCCACCATACCCTCGTCATCGTTTGGCACATCCAGGAGACTATACTCCTACTCAAAGTGTGAAGGTACACGTGCACCCTCACCACCCTCCTCATCCTATCTCAAGGTTTCACATAAATATAAGATCTTGTCTCAAGGTTTTGTGTCATGTATGTATGCAATATTAATCATGAACTCAAATAGCATTGACTTACCAATGATCCATCGCCACGTGCACCACTAACGGTGGGTACTGGTTTGGGATCCTCCCCATACATTCGCAAGCGGCGCATGACAATATGGCATTGATGTTGTACTTCTCGCTTGCAATGAGTGCAATGATAATACAACCTCTCCGTAAGCCACTATGCGCTCCCAGGCATTGGCCCATTATCTGATGAGCTTCCACTCAACCCTTCCATCTACACACCTCCAAAATCACAACACAAAATGCAAGGAAATCCATTAAGATCCAAAAAATAGCCACCCATGAGCTCCTTTCCTCTCTTCTTAGATTAAGTGCCCTGAACTGTCACTATATAGCAATGCTTTGCCTTGTTCCATCACTATATAGCAACGCTTTTAGGATATTAAGTGTCGCCATATAGCGATTGACTAGCATTGCTATATAGCAATGCCTGGGGCTCAAAACCCCACGTGACGCCATCTTTCACAACCCTATTGCAGGAAAAGCAAAAATCTTTCTTCCAACATATTTAATGGTCTTAATAAACACCTTCAAAAGTTACAGTATTAAAGAAACTCTCACCATATTTATAAAGGTGTTGACAAACACCAAAAGTTACAATAAGCCTGAGATAAGTTACACAAAAAAATAAGATTTAGTAATTGTAAACTCTCTTAATATTTAAAATAGTGTTTAGGAAACACTTTCAAAAGTTACAAGTGGAAGTAGCAAACTCTCACAATATTTATAAAGGTGTTGAAAAACACCAAAAGTTACAATAAGCCTCTCACTGGAAGGCAAATCTATTTTCAAGACTCTAGCCTAAATTCAACCCATTCAAGAGCTAAGCTCATCTCATCCTCATCGATGTAGTTAAAATTATAGAAGAGAAGTAAGGATTGATGAACTTTCTCCTGCATAACACTTTGTTTATTCCGAATGGCTTGCACTTCCTGGGGTGGAAATCTTCCATAACGAGCCACACTCAAAGATATCTCACTTTGAAAGTCTGTCACCTCTCTCCTATATGACTGCAATTTATCTATTTCACTAGTAGCCATACTTATTTTTCTTTTCTCTTCCTTCTCTAAGCCCTTCTGACAAGCAAAGTCATCCTTCTCGTACTGGGTTAATGGATCTGGATTTTGCTTTCTCTCCTCTCTCTTTCCCTGGTTCTCGGCAATCCATACTTTGATGTTGCTAATGGCTTGCTCGACGGAATCAATTACCTTAAAAAGATCCATAAAAATGAGAGGAGGAAGGTAACGAGAGCGAGGAAGGTAACTAGAGGAGGTAAGAAAGATGAAAGGAGTATGCTTGAGGAGAGGAGGTAAGGCTACGGGCAAGATGGAAGGAGCAAGCTTGAGGAGAGGAGTAAGGTAAGAAGAGCAAAGTGGAAGAAGTGTTTGGCTGTGGGCGAGATATAGAAGATGAACGACTACTAAGGGATTTATAGAACTGTAGACTCATAATGTGAGATGAAAGATTTAGAATAAAGAATTGGTAGAGGCTGAGGTGACTAGATTATCTGAAGTAATAGATGCAAGACCGTAATACGAGACATGTAAGATAGTGCATACATTGAAATCTATAAAATAAAATGATGGGATGCAAGACCGTAATGCGAGACATGTGAGACATGTAAGACAGTGATCAGACATTGAAATCTATAGAATAAAATGATGGAACACAAGAATGATATAATTATTAGAATCTCATCATGAGATATTTTTTTAATATAATATAAGTTAGACTTGCTGATGCAAGATCGTAATGCGAGACATGTGAGATGATAGAGTTTGAGTACATTGAAATCTATAAAATAACGTGATGGAACACAAGAATGATATAATTATTAGATTCTCATCATAAGATATTTATTGTATATAATAAGTTAGACTTCCAAAAAAGTAAAACCGATTTAATAAATTTAGAGAGGTGAGTTGTCCATTGAGTGAAGTAAAAAATAAAAGACCGTAAATGTGAGAGACACATGAGATGATAGATTTTGAATCGGTTTAAATCTATGAAATAAAGTGATTGAAGAAAATAATAATATAATTAGACTCCCTTCTTTCATCCATCCTAGTCCTTCTACAAGCACATTCTTCATTTATCACTCTTAATTTATCATCTCTCCACCCACCATGGATGTCCTTGGCATCATCGGAGACGTGGAGTCTAGAATCGACAGTCTCAAACAATGGGTTGCTGACCAAGGAGCAAGGAGAGATGTAAGAATTCGACAAGGCTCTCCACTCATACCGATGGAGAGAGAGGAATTCGATGCATAGAGGCGGACGGAGATGGAGGAGACTCAGAAGATAGCAAAGAGCGAAAGACTTTTACAATGTATTATAAGAGCACGACAAGATCTCTTGGACTTCTTAAGCAACCTACGTTATCGAAGCACTCGGTATGGCCGATTTGATCGAGATGCTGAAAGAACAATAAAGGCCTCCTAAAGAGATTATAAAGAAACAATCTGTGACTGTTTGAATTTCTTCCTTCATTGTAATTATGTTGACGATACCGAAGTGGAGTCCGTGAAAGATTGGATTGTTGAGAAGATAAGAGATACTAATGATGAGATCTTCTAGTGTGATCTCGGCCTATGTGGCCTGTCCAGTGACTGTTTGAATTTCTTCCTTCATTGTAATTATGTTGACGATACGGAAGTGGATTTCGTGGAAGATTGGATTGTTGAGAAGATAAGAGATACTAACGATGAGATCTTCTAGTGTGATCTCGGCCTCTGTGGCCTGTCCATCATGATTGCTTGAATTTCTTCCTTCATTGTAATTATGTTGAGGATATGGACGTGGAGTCTCTGGCCTGTCCATCATGATTGCTTGAATTTCTTCCTTCATTGTAATTATGTTGAGGATATGGACGTGGAGTCTGTGGAAGATTGGATTGTTGAGAAGATAAGAGATACTAATTATGAGATCTTCTAGTGTGATCTTGGCCTCTATAGCTTGTAATAGTTTTGTATTCTCTGTAACAAGTCTGGTAGGGCTGAGCAGATCATATTAGAATTACTAATATAATTTATGTTTTTAGAATTGCTAATACAATAATAATACAAATTGAATAAATATCATAAGTAAATATCCTAATGTATTGTAACATTTAACATAAGTTTAAAAAACACTATCATTAGTCAACACAAACAAGATAAAAATATTCAAGGACTCATGTTTCTTTCTACATGCTTTACAACTGAATAGAGTTTGATGAGTCCTCTTGAGGCTGTGATTCTCTAAGAGTACATTGAGTCTCTACTTCTTGTGTGGATGGTGTACATTGAGATTCTACTTTTGGTGCAATCAGGATAGACTCAATCTCTTCCTCCTTTGCAAGATGTGATGTTGTGGATGCACATTGAGTCTCTACTTCTTGTGTAGGAAGAATGCATTGAGTCTCTAATTCAAGTGGAGACTGTAATGCTTCTACTTGAGACTGTGATACAAAAGGAGATTGAATTGTCTCTTGTTTTTCTTTGGCTCCCTCAGGTTCTTCATTGAGTCCATCATGTTGTTTCCCAATGGTAGCAGTTAGGTAGTAAATAGTCTTAGCCATAAAATCTTGTATCTCGAGCTTTGTATATGCTTCTATTGAGACATGTTCAAAAATTTCATTGAGGAACAACATGAAGTTGTAGGCAATTCTCCACCCACTACTAAACTTGTCTTTCTGCTCCACTGCGAGGCGTGTCTGGAAATTTGGTTGGTCTTGATGCTCCCTGATTTTCATAATCACAGATACTAACTTGTTTGCAGACCTGTCCATCATGACATATGACAAAGTGAATTTGTGTAGTAAATAGTAAGATGCATGTTCATAATGATATGATAAAAGAACACTTACTTGAACACCCCATGAAAGCCTGTAAATGAATTAACAAACCAACAATGGTTGTCATCAAGATCCCATACTATCAGGCTCCAATGTGAGCTACATCACCAATAAAGAGCGATAATATTTATCACAATATTAAGTATTAATTGACACAATATTACAAATAAAAGAGTAAAAGAAAGATTGAGACGATACTTACTTCTCATAATATGGCATAAAGACGACTAGCATGCCATCCAAGTCTAAAGGTTGTAGCATTGAACAAACATCATCTACTGTCTTCTTGGTATCACTAAGTACAACTGAAAGGAGAGAATCGAGCATACACATGCGATTCTGTACTGATCTAGGAAAGTGAGATATAACCGTACTGCAGCAATAAATAAACAAATGTTAAAAGCAGATTGAATCAAATGATTGAAGTATCAAGCGAAGAGATGTTCATATCAAATCTGAGGATGGCCATCATGACTTTGTCATTAGCCTCTTTCAAAGGGTCAGAGAGGATTGTAACTTCCTCGCTACCAAATGTCAAAACATGAGGTCGCTTGCTAATGATAACCCTAACCTCAAAAGAGCTCCCCATTTCATCCAATACATTGGTTACATTAGGACAACTTATGGGCGTAGTAACCAATTTTTCCTCTGGATGCTCCACCATGTTATCAATAAATGCCTTAATGATAGATGACATAAATGCATATAGATGCAAGTCTGTATATGTCGACAATGAGGTTTCACTGCCGCTCAAATTAAAAATTTGAGCAAGGAGCAAAAAGCAGTTATATCCGACTCTCCACCCACAACTGTGGTCATCATTCTGCTTCGCTGCGGGGCATGTTACATACTCTATTTGATCTTCTAAGTCACCTTCCATTTGCATAAGCTCATTTATAGTACCTACCAACTTTTGAGCCGATCTACACATCAAAATAGATAACATAAATGAATGTGTGCATTGCATAGGATGCATCTCATTGATGTAATTATGACACAAGTAGGTTATACTTACTCTGACACACTACCATGGATAGATGCTATTGAATTGACAAAGAAACATTGCTTGGCTAAGATGTCCACATCACCAAGCTCTAATGCGAGCTGCATTATCAATTAAGAATAATTATTATTTGATATAATCCTCTACAATGTAAGAGATAAGCTAAGTAGGGATTGATACTCACTCCTCATGATATGCAGTAAAGATAACTCGCATCGCAGTCAAATCAACAGGTTGCAACCACTTAAAAACATCATCTATGGTCTTCTGCTTATTGCTAAGTACACTAGAAACAAGAGGATCGACCATATATGCACATCTCTGTATATATAGAAGAAGTTGTTCTAAAACCATACTGCAATAAAAAGAAAAGAATATTAGTTCATTTAATCCAATGGAAATACAAAAGCATAAAGTCAAGAAAAATTTTGTGTCACAAACCTGAGGATGGCTATTATGACCTTGTCATTAACCTCTTTCTTGAAGTTTATAAGGATTGAAATGTCCTCTTCATCAAATAGAAAAGTAAGAAGTTGTTCTCGAAGTTAAAACCTAAATTGAAATGACTTCTCCATTTGCTGCAAGGTATGATTATTTTCTAGAGTCATCTGCAGAGCAGCTTTGCTTTCTTGAGATGAGCTTTCTATATTCTCCACTCCAGCTATGCCCTCCTCATCCTCCTCCTTTCCCTTCTCCTATAAAAGGATAAAATAATTATGAGATTCAAAATTTTAAATTAATTATAATTTTAAAAAGGCCTTTAAATTAATAAAGAAAATTAAAGATAAGTTTTCATCCCTCTAGATATCTTCGTGGTCTTTTTATGTAACCTTCTGAGGCAAGGTCAGTGTCATATCCATCTTCTTCAACTTCCTTACTATCGCTGGTGTCCTCACTATCATATCCAGAGCTTTTAGCATTTTCATAATCTTTCTTGCTCTCATCATACATGGCCATCTCTATGTCAGCATCCTCTTCATGTGAGATTGGACCTTTCTTATCATACTTTATTGTGAGAGAAGCCACGGTATCAAGGTATTCCAAGCAAGTAGGGCTCTCAATAATATTTACATGGTGTCCTTTTCTGATAAGAGCATCAAAAGAATGTCTCATTATACACAATGTGACTTCCCATCCAGAGAGCAGCAAAAATTCCATCATACTAATTAAAAGATTAGCACTTTTTGCTGGCCTTTCATAGTGATTTGCGTTGCAATGGAGGGGACTTGGAGCTTCATGCTCTTCTAGCAGTAGTTGCAATCTCTTTGTATTCCCTCTTATGTTGTTCTGTAAGGAGTGATCATTGTAAGGGCTCTTCATGCACAAGAAAAAGGTTTCAAGACTCTGTATCTTGAGACCGCATTCTCTCTTGTCCCTCTTTCTTGAGTATATACCATTGTAAATCTTAAGCTCATTGCCATATTGTTTTTCTAGGGTAGCAGACATTTTTCCCTTGTCATCTTTATAAGCAAATATGACTATGTTACAGAGTCCCACTCTACCAATGGTGGTATGTAATATTCTATCAAGGAGTTGACGAATGTCATCCGGTGATATTTCATAGACAAAGAAAAGCTGAGGCCTCTCCCAAGCAGTGTTGTCGGACAAAAAATCATCCAATGAAACTCCCTTGCACTCAACACTCTTTCTAGACTCTGAAATGATTTCATGTATGAAAAAAAAGCCCTTGTTCAAAGTTTTTGATTTTCTAAGAGTGTGCTTATTGATGACTTTTTGTGCATACACATTTTCCGGAATGTCACTTGTCATAGAAGGAGTAATTTCAGATCCATCATCTTCTACCTTCACCCATTTATCCACCCAAGCCTTCTGTTTAGCCAACGGTAAAGCTAATGCCATCTGCCTCACAATGCTATGATCAATTTTACATTGGCTAATTGGAATATTTTTTTCTGCCAACAAATATTCAATTGCACTCTTTACTGCATCACGCTTGACCTGTTGGATGATGCAATCTTCCATGCAATGATCTTTATCCTTTTTGCCAAAAAACCATTCTTTGGACATTAATTTCTCTGCAACAAGACTTGCATATTTGTCTGGTAAGTTTCTTAGAGGCCTCCACATCCGAGCTGTTATCTCTTTTTTCTCAATCTTCTTTGCCTTGTCTTTAATCAATGATGGAGCCTCATATGTGACATCTCCCTTCTCACATGCAAGACACACGTCTTTGATCTGATGAAAAACTTCATCACTATGGAAAAGTATGCTTGTGTAGTCTTGACACCTGTCCCTTACTATCTTAAAGCTTGTAATCACCTCTGTTCTTTCCTGCTTTCCCCTTGGTACAATGGCACTTAAGCATGAGTAGAAGTCAACAAGATTATTCGCTTCCACTTTAGTTGCAGTTCTTTTGAGAGTGGTCACAGGAGAATGAAAAGTTCTCCATATGGTCCTAGCTTTGAGCAACATCTCTGAAGTGGAGGTGATCTTTCGTAGTGCATGAATGTCATGATTAAGTCTTTCCGACTCAATCAAATATTTTTTCTCGTTCTTGAAGATACAAATGCATGCAGAATAGTAGTGAAATTGAGGCACACTCGCGAAGGTTTGATAAGTAATTTCTCCTTTGTTGTATGCCTCTCTAGAATGCTCATTACAAGCATAGGCATAGTGCTGACCATCTATTGCCTCAAATGTGCAATGAGCTAAGAAATTTGTCTTAGCATCCTTTATATGTCGTTCTGGATCATTCACTAAACTCTGTCCTTCTTGAAGTGAGGGAACTTGTTTTCTGAGGAACTTAGTGAATTGCATCTCAAAATCTATAGGCTGAGAGAAATTGATGGATTGACTATAATCTCCTCCAACTGGCCAAAATGCCCTTGGACGGAGTACCACATTAGAAACAACTGGTTTTTTTCCATCAATCAAAGCCTGAAAAATCTTTTCAGCATAGACAATATCTAAGGTCCTGCTGTTGGTGAAGACATTTGCTTTGACCACCATTGAAGCATGTATAACTTCAGTCTTCACGCCCCATATATATCCTGGATCCTCATCTGTCACAACCTCATTCAAGCGAAGATTTAGGTTCTTCATTGATAACATTTCTGCTTCTAAATCTGACTCCATTTCAAGACCCTCCGCATCCTCTTTGTGTTCTTCCTCTTCTCTTCTTTGCCCTTTCTTTGTATATGAACGACCTCTTTTTTGAGTTATAGGACTTGGAACTGTAGCTCGTGAAGTACTTGCCTTTTGCATGTGATGTCGGGGTTTATTTTTTAGGTGCTCTATGTGAACCGCTTTAGATCGCCCTACTTCTTCTTCTATTGCCTCAACTTCAGGTATACTTAAGGGCTTCACTTGTTCTGTTATTCCATCAACTTCATGAGTTACACCATCTAAGTGAGTAATACCATGAACAAGAGATGCGTCTGCATGTCCTGTCTTATCTGATGCATGTCGTATCTCAGTCAATTCAATTTCTGTCTGAGATGCATGTGCATGTCCTGTATCATTTGATGCATGTCGTGTCTCCACCAATTCAGTTCATGTCTCAGATGTAGATCCCTTGTAAGCATCCACGTGTACAAGACCCTCATCCAATGCTACAATGTGTTCTGTCTCATCCACTCCAGTTCCTTTCTCATTTGTATTACCATGAGCCAGGTCTACATGGCGTGTCTCATCACTTCCTTTCTCATATGTGGATTCTTGCACCTTAGGTCCCTCCAATGAAATTGAACCTTGTTCAATGACACCCTGAAAGTATTCAAGGATAATCTTTGACTGCATTTTTCTTGCTTCCTCAATGGGAAATTCCTCCCACACATGTTGGAGGATCTCCAATGCAGGAACCAATTCAAGAAATCTAGGTGCTTTTGGCGACGGCATCACAAAGTGCATTGCATCTTTCTTAGAAAGAAGAAACAATCTGTTGCTCATTCTTGACTTTGTGTAAATCATCATTGTACTACTATCTTTTTCAATTTTTATTCCTAGTAAGGTGCCCCCTTGAATCAAATTGCTCTTTGAGAAAGATACATTTGATGCCCACTCATCTTTCTCCAACTCTTTCTTTGTCATCACTAGAATGAGATTTCCTTTACTCAATACCAAGAACCATGCTTTCTTTGTTGTGTCAACAACGGTCTAGTTTGTGAAGTCCTTTGGGGCATAAATTCTTCCATTGTATTTCAGTGTCATACCATTGACAAATGCTGTAGCCTCAAGATCCATCCTATATTAAAGCACAACAAAAATTTTAGGTACTTTGACAAACTACAATTACTTTGATAAATCAAAAGTACAATGAGTCCCATTGATACACCTCAAGTTTTTATTCTTCCCAATCATATAAGTGTCAATTTCATGCTTTGGGAATAGCCTAAAAGGCTTTACAAGGCTTAAATACATGCATAAATGTGAAAAAAAAAAAAGATTTACAATGAACTCGTGGATAGTGTAAAATGAAATAAAGTACAATCGAATACAACTTTGAAGTCTGTCAGATATAAGTGCAAAATGCTCTATCAACTCCCACAACTGGTATAAATATAATCTGCTCTGTCTAGTCCCTTAACTAATTCAACTGTAATTTGTCCTGTCCACTGATACAACTTCCAATCATCTTGAAAGTTTAAAAACCTTGATCGTTGCTTAAATGGTAGGGTTGTTGTGAGTGTGAAACCGAATGTGAATGAATGGACTGGAAACTAGTGGAGAAATTTTGAGCATGGCTTTGATTGGTTTTTTTGGAGTTCTCTCCTCTAAGGACAAACTAATCTATGCTAATCTAGACTACACGAACCGTCGAAGTGAAGAAAAGCAAGAAATAATTTATTTTCCATTGTTCTTTTTAATATGCTTAGGTTGCAAAATAAAAGCAAGAAATAATCTATTTTCCATTCTTCTTTTTAATATACTCACGTTGCCAGTTTAAAAAAGATAACTCATAAGAATTGAACATTCACATTAATAAGAAGTTAAAATCTTAATAAATTTCAATTTAAATAATAAAAACTACAAATTTAATTTGACTCCAAACCCTAAACCCTAAACCCCAAACCCAAAACCCAAACCCTCAAATCTTAAAACCTAACCCCAAATCCTGAACCCTAAACCCAAACCCCCAAACCCTCAACCCTGAACCCAAACCCCCAAACCCTAAACCCAAATCCCCAAATCCGAAATCCTGAACCCTAAACTCCCAAACCCTGAACCCTAACCCCCAAACCTTAAAGCCCTAAAACCTAACCCTCAAACCCCAAACCCTAAACCTTAAACCTAAACCTAAAAACCCTAAACCCTAAACCCAAACCTCAAAACCCTAAACCCTAAACCCAAACCCCCAAAACCTAAACCCTAACCCCCAAATCCTAAACCCTAATCCCTAAACCCTGAATCCCAAAACCTTAACCCTAAACCCTAGACCCTAACCCCCAAATATTAATGCCCTAAACACTAACCCCAAACCCAAACCGTAAACCCCTAACCCCAAACCCTAAGCCCTAACTCCCAAACCCTAAACCCCCATCCCTAAACCTTAAACCCAAACCCCCAAACTCTTTTTTAATTCAAATTAATTTAACTTAAAACTAATAAGAATTTAAAATTCACAATCATAAGAAGTTTAAATTTTGACAAAGTAAATTCTTATTAGTTTGAAATCAAAAAAATTGAAATATAAATAAATTCAATTTAACTTAAAGTTTATGAAAAAATAACCTAAAATTAAGAAAATAAGACTTAAAATAAAAAATTTAATATTTACCTAGAAGAATATATTAATTCCCCCTAAAAAGAAATAAATTAAACTAATAATATACGAATGTAAGTTAAAATACTTTTAAAATTTTTAAAAATGTAATAAAATTAAAATTGTACTTTCTGTATTCCAACACAAAATGCATTTTTTTAAACTATATTTCAAAAAATTTAATTGAGAAATTAGACTAGTAAATTGAAAATGGAAGTGAAACTCATTTTAAATTTAAAAAAAAAGAGAAATTTTAAATTCAAGTTTCCACAAGTTTTCCTTTTCGCACACGTTTGTCCTCGGGGGGGTTACTCATCATATGTAACCCTATCACGTGAGTTCAACAGAAGGATATTTTCTATTTCTAAAATTTACAGAAATAAATATACATAAGGGACTATTTAAAATAGTTTTGGAAAATTTTTACAGATTTGTATAGAAAAGGGGTACATTTTATTAATGAAAAAATTTACAGATAAGGGATTTAAGATATAGGCCTTGCACGCACGTGATATAGAGGGTTTATACATAGTGACCCCCCCGAGCGTTTGTCTTTTCACACTTTTCAAGTTTCCACACGTTTGTCTTTTCAAACACAAGGTTGTCTTTTATCACAATTTTCAAGTTTCCACACGTTTATCTTTTCAAACACAAGGATTCATAGTTTAAAAAAAGGCGAGAAATTTGAAATTCAAGTTTCCACACGTTTCTCTTTTCAAACACCAAGGTTTATAGTTTTGTTTGTTTAAGTTTCGACTAAATCACACACCAACGTAGATAGTTTTGTTTGCAAGTTTCCACACGTTTACATTCTCCTTCACTATCTCTCCTCTAATATCCCTCATTGATCGTAGCTCCCAAATTATTCCATCAAAACATCTCTCCTTTATCCCTCCTTGATCGTCGCCCACTCATTTCTCCTCCTCATTGGTCAGATTTTCTATCTTTGATTGTACTTTCTCTTGCTCCCTCCCTCTCTAAATTCTCATCTCTCGTCAATTTCTCTCATCTCCTCTCTTCTTCTTCTCTCTCTCTCTCACGCTAGTACGCTTCTCTCTTCTTCTTCTCTCTCTCTCTCCTCTTCTTCTCTCTCTCTCTCTCTCTCTCCTCTTCTTCTCTCTCTCTCTCTCTCACTCTAGTATGCTTCTCTCTCTCTCGTCTCTCCTCTCCCTCTCTTTTTCTCTTCTCTCTCTCTTTTTCCTCTCCCCTCTACTCTCCATTGCCTCTCATCTTTATTTACTCTCTCCCCTCCTCTTCATTTCTTCTCTCTCTCTCTCTCTCTTCCACTCTCTCCTCTCTTTTTCTCTCTCTCTCTCACTTGCGCGCTGTGCCTCTCTCTCTTCTCTCTCACTCTCCTACTCTCTCTCCCACTCTATCTTTCTCTACTCTCTCTCCCACTCTATCTTTCTCTCCTCTCTCTCCCACTCCCCTCTCTCTCTCTGTCTCTCTCTCTCTCTCGCTGCTGTGGTAGCGCACCGCTCTCTCTCCCTCCCTCTCTCTCTCTCTCTCTCGCTCTCCTACTCTATCTTTCTCTCCTCTCTCTCCCACTCCCCCCTCTCTCTCTCTCTCTCTCTCTCTCTCTCTCACGCGTTGCCCACTCCTCTCTCTCTCTCTCTCACGTTGCCATGGCAACGCGTCCCTCTCTCTCCCTCCCACTCTCTCTCTCTCGCTCGCTCTCCTACTCTATCTTTCTCTCCTCTCTCTCCCACTCCCCTCCCTCTCTCTCTCTCTCTCTCTCTCTCTCTCTCTCTGTTGTGCTGCCGTGGTAGCGCGCCCCTCTCTCTCCCTCCCACTCTCTCTCTCTCTCTCTCTCTCTCTCTCTCTCTCTCGCTCTCTCTCTCTTGCTCTCCTACTCTCTCTCACTCTCTCTCTCTCTCTTTCTCTCTCTCTCTCGCCCCTCTATCTTTGTCTCTCTGCTTTCTCTCCTCTCTCTCCCACTCCCCTCTTTCTCTCTCTCTCTCTCTCTCTCGCTGCCGCGATAGCGTGCCCCTCTCTCTCCCTCCCACTCTCTCTCTGTCTCTCTCTCTCCCCTATACTCTCTCCCCCCCCCCTCTCTCTCTCTCTCTCTCTCTCTCTCTCTCTCTCTCTCTCTCTGGCCCTCTATCTTTCTCTCTCTCTCTCTCTCGCGCTGCCGCGGCAACGTGCCCCTCTCTCTCGCGCTCCCTCCCACTCTCTCCTCTCTCCCTCCCACTCTCTCTCTCTCTCTCGCTCGCCTACTCTCTCTCCCACTCTATCCCACTCCCCTCTCTCTCTCTCTCTCTCTCTCTCTCTCTCTCTTTGTCTCTCTCTCACTGCCCGCCCCTCTCTCTCGTGCTCCCTCCCACTCT